>NW_011967222.1:40955-49993 GCF_000949405.1 Vollenhovia emeryi
AATTTCCCCCTCAATTTTATCCTTATACTGCCCAGCAGGGCCTAATGCCCCAAAAAATGCCTAGTAATGCCCAGTAATGCCGCAAATCTGTAATACCACAATACCCTCAGCGGTTTCCCCCTCGCGTCCTTCCCTCCGGACGCGCGGCGCGAACGCGAAGATTTTCGGCGCGAGTCGCTACGATAGGCGGTTTTTCTTTCTCTTTTTCTGTTATCGCTGCGCACAGTATCGGACTGCGCGTCGAAGATTTGGAGAGTTGCGAACTGAAGATTGGGATTCGACCGGTCGGATAAGCTCGAACTTCACTCCGCTCCATTACGATCGGTCGAATTCTATAATCTCCAATTCGCAACCCTCGGATCTCCAGCCGCGTAGACCGACGCAGGCTTTCAGATCCTTCTCGCCGCATCCCGAACGTATAGAGGAAAGTCCCCCTATGAGACAGGCTCCTAATACGAGATAGCAGGGTTTTTGCTAAATTAATAGGCATCGTCTAGTGATTTCATCGCGAATTTATTGCCCTTGGAGTGAAATCTGTCTAGTGGAAAATTGTTTAGATCGCGCGATTGTTGCGAAAAAGGATTCGCGATTGAATTTGGGCGTTGAAAACCTACTGTCTCATATTAAAATCCTATCCCGTAACAGAGGACCTTCCTCTACCAATTTCACTTCAAGTACAGCGAGCGTACGAGTTTTATTCATCCAATGCCTGGACCTGCATTTCTATCAACATTTTTCTCGTCTATACAAATCACCGTGTCTCAGGCTGTACGTATGTTACTACCAGACTTCCACAGAAGCTGCGTCAACTACAGCCTGAAACCCATCGATATAGATGGGTCTATAGATGGGAGTAAAGATTATGAAAGTGTGAATCCTAGTAAAACTGAGGTCCAGACATTAAGGAACAAGACTGTACTTCCAGTTCAGTCACGAAGAAAACAACGGATCTGATAGCTCACTGTGCGGGGCGTACGTTTTCGGCGAGCCACTGTAGCGGGATTTTTTTTTTTTTCGTACGACAGCGAGCGACGAAATCTATTGTACAGCAGCCGAAGAGATTGAAATCGAGAGAGAGAAAGAGAGAGGTATTATCACGTTCGGCGGTGGCGAACTTTTACCGAAACGCTGACAGACCGCGGGATCGGCGGCGCGAGCGAACAATACCCGGCGGCTTCCTTACGTGCAACAATATGGCATTGCCGTCGTCCCGTGGAATAAACGTTCCGCCGGACGAAAATCGGCGCGATATCGCCGATCGATGGGCAGCGTCGAATAAAACGGGGAAGCGAACGGCCGGGGGACCCAGAGAGAGAATGAAATAGATAAAACAAAAAATTGGGGCACGTACAAGCCCGATACACACTGACAAATACAGCGCGACGCGCGACAGTGGGGGAGCAAGGGAAAGAACGAGAGAGACGGAGAGAAAGAGGAGAGGGGGAGGGGGGAGGAGGAGGAGAGAGAGAGAGAGAGAGGAGAACGTTCTCGTGTCTCGTCAGAAAATGAACAAAAATACACTCATTCGATGTGTGCGTGCGCGAGTGAGAGAGCGAGACAGCGAGAGCGAGCGAGAGAGCGGGCGATGAACGAATGAGCGAGCGAACGGTCGAAACTGCATCGAACGGACGAACGAACGAACGGTGGTGAGAAAAAAAAAGAGAGGCTCTCGTACTTTCTCTGTCTCTTTCTCTCTCTCTCACACCGCGGCAGTTCACGCTCGGCCGTATTTCATCGTCGCGTCTTCACAGCGGCGAAGTAGGAAGCCGCCTTGTGTGCGCGGCTCGTCGCGGGGTTATGGCATACGCTGAAATCGGCGTCGCGGCGAGACGGGGTCTCTCACGTGAGAGCGTCGTCGTCGTCGTCGTCGTCCTCGGGTCACTCGCGTTGTCGACACATCGATGACGACGACGGCGGCGGCGGCGGCGGCGGCGGCGGCGGTGGCGACGACGGCGACGAACGGTAGAAAGAGAGCGAACGAGAGAGAGAGAGAGACGGAGTAAGAGCGACTGAGAAAAACGACGGGACCGATGACTACGGAAAGTACGCCATTATCGCGGAACAGAGAAAGAGAGAGAGAGAGAGAGAGGGACGACGCGGAGAGAGCGAGAAAGATTTCCGTTCGGGACTCGGCGCCGCGCGAGAGAGAGAATTCGTCGTTATCGCGCGGCCACCGCGACGCTCGATATTCCCGACGTCGGGCGGCAGCGCGTCACTCCGCGTCGCACCGTCTCTGCCCGCACAGTACTCTTTTTTTTTTCCAGCGATGGCACTTTCTTGCAGCGGCCAGCGGCGGCGGCGGCGGCGGCGAGCGAGCGAGTAAAGCGAGTCAACCAACCAGATGAGAGAGTGTACACCGTTCGCTTCGCTCCCGTACCGTCTCGCGGCGTATCTCGCGGCTAAGGACGCGCCGCTGCACGCCACCAGCGGCGTTTCGTCAGAAAACCACCCTTGTCCGTCTGTCCGTCTGTCCACGCGCGCGCGCGCGCGCGCGCATACATATAGATGCATACGTACGTACGTGCGTGCGTGCGTTCACGCGATTTTCACTGGCGGCGGCGGCGGCGGCTGCTGCGGCCAGCGGCGGCGCGGATCATCGAGGTGCGAGCGTGTCTCGCGGGCTCGAATCATTCCACACACACGTCTAAGCGCGCATCTGTACGCGCGCGCGTATGTACATATGTATGCATCTCACTCGCTCATTCGCTCTCACGCGAATGATTCGGCTCTCTCTCTCTCTCTCGCACGCACTCACGTACTCCTCCCTACCCCTCTTCTCGCCACTACGCGAACTCTGCTCCGCTCCGTCCTCGCTTGCTCCGTTTCAGTGCGGCGAGAAAGAGAGACAGAGAGAGAGAGAGAGAGAGAAAGAGGAGGAGGCCGCCACCATACCACGCTACACTACTACACACCGTTTTCCCCGCAAGTAAAACGGCGCTCGCTTCCCGGAGCGCGCGTCGCCGGTGTGTCACGGACGAGAGAGCGAGCACCTCTAGCGCGCAGGCGGGCGCACGAGCGGCAGCGGCAGCGGCGGCGGCGGTGGCGGCGGCGGCGACGGCACCAGGCCGCACACCGCTCTCGCTCGGCGCACCACCTGGCGGCGTGCGCATCTCCCGACTTCCTCTTTTTTTTCTGCTCTCTCTCTCTCTCTCTCTCTCTCTCTCTCTCTCTCTCTGTCTTTCTCGCGCGCGCGCGCGTCGCATCGCTGTGTGTGTGCAGAGAGACGTGCATTCGTATCTCGCCTGGTTCGTTCGCCGGCTCTCCTCGGCCCGGTGTGTTCGTACATTCGTATGTGTCGCGTGTGAGCCCCCTCCCTTCTCCTCACCTGCGCACACACAGATGCACACACGGCAGCCGAGGAGCGTACTTGCTCGTAAATTGTTTTAGGTCTGTTTTACTTGCGTACTCCGCATTCGGAGCGAAATGAATATATCTCTCTCTCCGGCCTCGCTTCGAGCAAGCGAGCGAGATAGATAGATAGAGAGAGAGAGAGAGAGATAAAGAGAGAGAGAGACGGAAGATAGGAAGCGCGGATCAAAACGGACGGACCGACCCGACAAGGTCCGTTAGCTCCGCTCGCTTTACCTGCGGCTCCCTTTGACACTTCTCGAATTTGAGAATGAATACGCGCGATGCGTACTTCTGAGGGGAAATGGCAGGGAGAGGAAAAGGAAATGAAGCTCCAGGGAGAAAGAAAATGTACAAAGGGAACATTTCGGCTCTACCGCCGTCCACCTATCGAGGGCTTCTCTCGAGGGAGAGAGAGAGAGAGAGAGAGAGAGACACACACACTTTCTCGTCCTTCGCGTCGCGCGGCGTCTAATCACGTACGGTTTGTTTTTCGTCTTAAAAACCGTAGGGAGTGCGTGACATGCGGACTCGAAAAGGGCGGACCTGTCGTCCCTTCCTCGCGCTTTTCTTATCGTGCACGTCGCAGACCGGCGATACTGTTTTTCCGCGTTAATCGTTCGTCCGATAATGCCAATAGATAGACGCGAACATCTGAACTTTTCCCATGCGCACGCACACACGTACAGACAGGCATCCTATCGGCGATCGTATTGAGAATCGTTCCTTAAGCCTAATATACAACGTGCTTTTAGGCCGGTACTCATAGTCGATTCTTATCTCAAAATCATCTTAAGTGTTGCCTTAAGAGGCTAATACGGCTCTGCGATTGGTTAAAAACACGTTAAGTGTGTACTTAAGGATGTATCGGGCCTATCTTCAAAATAGTACAAAGTCGCTAAAAATTTGTGAAATTGTTCCTTTAGTCTTCCTATGTACTGCAGAAAAGTAAAAATGCATCCACTAAACGGTTGCTGAGATATAACTATTTTAATTTACACTGATTTTACACGTTATACTCTTATGGAAAGAGCCGATCTTCACGGATAAAACAGCTAAAAAAATGTGGAAGAAATATGATTTTTTTTTACATCTAGTATGCGAATAGATGAAAATATCTACCAAGTTTCAATAGTCTTTACACTACACCGTTTTAAAGAAATAAAATATAACTTGAGATATTCGTGCTGTCGGCACGATATGTGTTTTGAAATCACATTTGTTTACCAGCGCTAATGAATAATGTTTTTAGTTTTGAAAATACTTGCGTTATTAAGTTGAAATCAGGGTATATTCACTATCAAAAGTTTAGGCTCATAAGTAAAAAAAGTCGCAAGTAATGCAGGAAAAGACATTTGTAAAGTGAAAGATACCTTTGTATATAGGAGTACAAATAAGACTCCAACTATCGTTCAAGTTTCTTACATCTAGATTTACTGTGCGTTAAGAGTAGATATTCAAGTATCTCCAATTTCGTGCACTTTTGTCTAAGATTGTACGTCCAATACATCCTTAAGATAATCTTAAATATAAGAACGGACTACGAATACCGGCCTTAGGGCCAGTTTCACGAACGTCGGTTAACTGCTAACCGAAGGTTAATTGATTCTCTGTCGACTGAACACCGGTTAACAGTTAACCGACGTTTGTGAAACTGGCCCTTGACGAAGGCCCCGTGTTCCGAATCATCTTTCATCGATAAAAGTGCCCGCAAAAGATCTTCTCGGCCAATAAGAATCCTTGAAAATAAATTCTAGCGGCACTTTCATCGATATAAGGAAGATTCAGAATGTGGACCGTTCTATTTTGTACAAGCAAAATTAATACGTTTAAAAAATTTTATCCATAACGCAGTACGTCAGCTTGCACAAATTTCTTTAAACGTATTTATCGGCTGCGAAACGGAACGTTTCCAGACGCGGCGTGCACTTTGTAGACGAGGCTTCAGGCCTGACTCGGTCCACGGGTTCTCGTCAGATGGAATCTCGGGACGAAACGCCACTGACAGTTCCGTGCAGGCCGTGCGCTCGGACGCGCAGAGGCACAAGTCCTCCGTTATGAGATAGGATTCTGATACGAGACAGTAGGTTTTCAACGCCCGAATTCAATCACAAATCCTTTTTCGCAACGATCGCGCGATCTAAACGGTCAATTCTCCGCAGAAACAGATTTCACTCCGAGGGCAATAAATTCATGGCGAAGCCAACAGACGAGGCCTATTCCATTTGGCGGAAACCCCGCTATCTCATATTAGGGACCTGTCTCATAATAGAGGACTTTCCCCTAAACATCTCAATTATTTCACGCGTATTCCGATTCTTCGAACGTTTCTCGCGTTACGCGGACACGGTGTGGCTGTAAACGAGGCTTTCTTCGAGTTCCGACGCGAATTTCAGGAGCGCGGCTGCCCGACGCCCCCTGTCACCTGAAGCTAACGTCAGGTCATTCCATTTAATATCGATATCGCGAGTGAATTAACCCTGAAACCAGCAACGTACGAGAACCGGCGATCACTTCACGCCGCCGGCGTTTAGAGAAGGAACGTGAATTCCCGAATCCTGCAATCGTACGATCTCCACGGCGTTTGGCTTTTCCCTACCGGAGAGGGAAACGTCGGGAAATGTGCGTGCAGAATCACGTATACACGGAAAAAAAATAGTTCGCACGTACGAAAGACAGGCACGCTTGAGGGGACTTGGAGCGCAGGCACCGGAGTGCGCCGTCGGCGAGTTAACTTGGAATCGTAATTGTAACAGCGAAATTGAATGGCAATGTGCGGTATACACGCCACGGACAAAACGGCGACCGTGGGATAACAATCGAACCCGCGACACGCCAATGGGAAATTTTAATTACGGCGCGTATTTGTCGGAAACGCGAGGAAGAATGAAAACGAGATTCGCAAAGTGCTGGTGCTCTCTTTACAGCGAGCAGATTTATGGATCCGTGTGTATACGTGTGTGTGTGTATACATGCATGTATACGGAGTCATGCGAATTTAGTGAAAGGATAGGCAATAACGGGAGACAGAGAGAGAGAGAGAGAGAGAGAGGGGGGGAAGGGAGGAGACAGAGAGAGGGAGGGAGGGAGAAAGACTGCAGAGAACAACGCTACGGACGAGTCGCACTGGCAACGCATCGGGTATTCAATATCGCGGGTAAAGGCGCACCGCGCAATTGGTAGCGGCAAGACAGGAGTCGAAATTACACGAGAAAGAGGACCAATCAGATTTTAGCTTATAAAGTCCGATAGCCGCGCGTAGGATATTCGATTAACCAATCGTATTCCGCGGGTATCGATTCGAATACGTCTCCCGGCCGTGTTCACGCTTAAATGGCAGCCGAACGGCGACGGCGACGAGGAACGGCGAGGACTCGCGGTAGACGCCGCCGAGTCTCGCGACGGTCCCTCGGCTCCGAAGGCCGTTCCCCACATCCGGAACCCTTGACTAATTCCGAAGTTAACGGACAACAGCGTCCCGAAGGGGGGGGGGAGGGGGCGAGATGAGCCGTTACCGTCGTGTACTCCGTTTGGCTTTTTTCTTTTGTTTTCGAAAGGAGAAACTCGCCGAAATGAAACTTCGAAACGACCGTTGATTAGAAACGTATCCCCCCTCCCCCGGTCGTCGTGTTCGGGAGCACGTCGGGGAGGATTCTGTAGAGATCCTACCCCCGGGATTTCGCGAGAGATCGCCGCTCGCGGGCGGAAAATCCTTCGCGGAGCACGCGTCAGGATTTTCTCGATACGTGCGCACGAATGGGATTCGCGTCCCAACGATACGAGGCACATATCTCATTTAAATGATCGTGCTGTTACATACACACATACACACGCGCGCGCACGCATACGGCGATCGTGTGCCGATCCCTTTAAAGAAACGTCACGCTTGCGCCCGTCGAATGGCTGCGTTCCGCAACGAACTCGATGCAGTTTGTGTAAAACGAAACAAAAAAAAAAGAAAATTAAGCGGCATAATCTCACTACGGTTCATCTTAATTATCGCGGTGCTCTGTAGAAAGCCGTGGTAGAGAGACGCTTCGTGCAGCGCGTGCCCAAGCGAGGGAGAGACGGGAATCGGTCGCACGCCGCACGACCGGCCGCCGTCGAGAGGCGAATTCTCGGGAAATCTGCTCCCCTTAGCCGCGTTACACTTCTTGCAGCGTAGGTGAGAAGCGGCATCGGGACGTCGCGCACACAGCCGTCACCGTCCAGCGGAAGGAGAGGAAGGAAAAAGAGCCGCCAGGAGAGCGGGGCGACTGGAGAACGGATCTGGAGTACCGGGAGATGCGACCGGTGCGTGCGTGCGTGCGTGCGTGCGTGCGTGCACGAATCACGTCACCTGCGGGTGAGAATCGGCTCGAGAATTTGCTCCCGGTATTAATGATCGATATGGAGCAGGACTCACAATTGTGCGAACGACGATCCCATCTCTCTCTCTCTCTCTCTCTTTCTCTTTCCAAAGTTTATCTAAAAAAACAACCAAGAAACTCAGGTAGATGAGAGGGAGGGGGAGGAGGGGGAAAACAGAGAGAGAATGAGAATGGGCGGGGGGGGGGGTACTACCACACGAATGTTCCCTCAATCGTTATCTCGGTGTCCATTTTGTTTGGTTTAATTACTGAAGAGGCGTCGGTGGTGGTGCTGGTGATGATGGTGGTGATGGTGGTGGTTGTAGTGGTGGTGGTGGTGGTGATGCCGCTGTCGCTGCCGTGGGTTACGTTGACACAACACGACGATGACGGCGATAGCCCTTCGATTGCCACCGCCGCCGCCGCCGCCGTCGCCGCCGCCGTCGTCGCCGCTGCCACTACTATCCGCCTTCGTGCAACATCGAGAGACATTCGAGAAACGATCGTACACGCACGGAAAATCGTGTGGAGAAAGGGAGAGATGGACGGAGGCGAAGCGAGAGAAAGAGACAGAGGAGGAAAGGGGGAGGCACGGGGGGAAAGAAAAAGACACGGAAGATTCGAGATCCAGTACAGACGCCGCGTCGTGCGCGCGCGCGCGCGCTACACACATGCACACACACACGCGCGCGGGCGCGCGCGCACATACACACACACACGCACGCAGCACACAGATGCGCGCGCGCAAGCGAGCGAGCGTATATCAGAGGCGTGAATTGAACGTACGAGCGAACTCGCGGGACACTTCTCTCGCCGCGGTCACGGCGTGCACTCGATCGCGTACACCCTCGCACTGTCTCGCAGCATCAATCCGGATCCGTCCGGTTCGTCGCGCCGCGGTAACCTAATTCCATGGGAGGGACAACGACGGGTATTCCGTACCTGTGCCTGTACCTGCGCCGTGTTCCTCCTTCCCATTCACTCCAACTCGCGTGTGTCCATACGTACGCGCGGTATGGCGACGTACGCGGTGTCGCGTCACCACGGGATCTCGCGCACTCTCTCCGCTCTCGGCCACTTTCCGCACGTTTAACACGTCCAACCCGTTCATCCGTCGAGTCGACGACACGCACGCACACACAGCCGCGACACGGCACGCATGCACCCGCGGATACACATGTGCGCGCGCGCGCGGTGATCGGTAGCCGTCGTTCCCGTTCTCGTTCGCGTCGTCGCCGCCAGGCGACGTCAACGGCTGCGTTCACTAACCAGCATCAATGCCTTCCAAGCCTAAGTTGAATGCGTTCTGGAACACATTCGAATCGTGCCACTATTGGCACA
>NW_011967222.1:56574-64906 GCF_000949405.1 Vollenhovia emeryi
CGTTAAGAAATCATTGAGCGCTCACTCAACAGTTGTGTCTGCTGAACGCGGCCATTGGCTGGATCTAAAAGTATTAACCAATCATACTGAGCGCTCACTCAACAGTTGTGCCTGCTGAACGTGGCCATAGAACATGAGTCTGTTCTGTGTTCAATCACAGACCCCTTTTAAGCCTATCACCAGGCAACAGGCAACAGGAACAGGGAATATAATTTCTGACGCGTTGGATTGGTTGGAAGAAAATTTCTGACGAATCCAACGCGTCAAAAATTCTATTCTCTATTCCTATTGCCTATTGCCTGGCATTGTGTGATAGGCTTTACTTCCGATGGTACGCGCCAACAGCCAAACATAAAACTGAACCAAGAAAATAGGTTAATTAATGAAGTTTTATGTTGGTACCCTGTTAAGTTAACCGACCGATTAGATTAACTCGCGTTGGTGAAACCGAGCCTAAAGCCCGTATCAGACCACGGATTGAGATTGGGATTAGATTGAAATTTGACCAATCAGAGTAAAAGTTACTGCACTTGAGATTAGTAACCTTTACTGTGATTGGTTAAATTTCAATCTAATCCCAATCCCAATCCGTAGTCTGATACGGGCTTTAGGCTTTTAGTCCAGATAAAGTCTAATGTTTTCGGAGTAACAAGTCTACTCCTTCTTGTAATCGGTCGATATTTATAAAAATAATGAAGAGAGGACAAATTCTAGCTTCATTTATAACATTATTCAAAATTTTAAATGTGCAGCAAAAAACCAGAAAGAAAACGTCTGAAGAATATGATGAAACGTGTAAGAATAAAATTGAGAAAATTGTATCTTCAACAGAGGAATGAATTGCTCTTGTAAACCAGGCTGCAGGTCTGCAGGTCAAGAGATCGACCACGCGCACGCGCATGCAGCGAGTCGCCATGGACGCGCATGCGTCGAGGGATTCCTCGATCTGGGGTTACTGCATGTGGCCTGGTGCCCCTGGTGGGTCCGGTGTACCCCTGACCTGACCCGAAGGTCTGCTGGTAAACACGAGAGTTCGATAGGCATAAAATTGTGCCCCCGTGTCCCAGCGGCACTACACATTAGCCCTATTGTTACGTTGTAATATTAGGTGTATATAATTATAACACAATGGTAAGGATCCCCTCTCGGCGTCGCGTCCGGCCGACGATTCTGTATCCCGGGTCGGCTAACCTTCAAGCTCGCAATGACTCTATTTCCCCGTTTTGCAGGACGTATTTCTAATGATCAGGCGGAAAAAATTGACGATATTCACCGACGCTAAGGATGACACCACAGTCCTCGAGCTGAAGAAGATGATCGAAGGTGAGGCGGGCTTGCCGCGCGAGATCACCCGCGGCAACAAATCCCCCTCTCGGCGTCTGTCGCTCGGCGACTCGCAATTGAATGATTATTAACTTCGATAGAGCGGCTTTCCAGTCGTTTCGTCGAGCGGGCACAGATTCAGGCCTAATTAGCGGTGTACACGGGATAAATTGTGTTAATAGAGAGTGGAGTAATCTTGTATGCGTGTCAAGTATACAATAACAATACATTTGACAAGCTAAAACAAGAAGAAAATTTACGTGTAAACTTAATTTTCTTGGAGCGAAAGATTTGTTTACTCAAGGTACTTGAATCTCGAGATTTCGTGACGTGAGCGCAAGAGATGAAAAGTTTGAATGTGAAGAGTGCGATGCGGCGGAAGTTGCAGATAAGCTGCTGGAAATTGTCTATATTTAATTCGCATTTCTTAAATGAAGAGTGGTTTGGTTAATCAAACGAATTCTCAACAATTTTTATCCGTATAATTTTCGCTCGGAATTTTACATTCGTTGTTGAATAATTACCTAACGGAAGATATCTCGACTGTCACATATTGCCATTGAGCTATTATTGTCAAAGTTTTTTAGTTTTAAAAGTCGAATAGATCAAGTTTTTCACGAAATAAATCTCTTATATCGCAGTAACAAACTGACTCGTCGTCAAAATGACAATAAATAACATCAGCTACCTAGAGTATTATATCACACTGCCAATGTTATCTACTCTGCTTTCTTGTTATTCATCCTTTTGTATTTCTTAATTCCTTTGACATATCTGATTCACGCTACCATAAACCTGATTTTAATCTACCCTCAATAAACCTTGACGAAAGGGAAGCTACAGTAACATTGTCATATGTCACTAAGGATTGAATGACCCTCGAAAAATTTAGGCTCGTTAAGACATTTGGCTTATTAAGAGATAAGAATAGGTAGTATACCAACGGATGATTATAGTGGCACTGAAAGATTAAAGAGAATAAGCTGTTATTTTCAATTAAAACTCACTCCCTTCCTCTCTTTTACAGGTATAATGAAAGTACCACCGGCAAATCAACAGCTATTTAACAAGGAGAACCAGCTAATGTCGGACAGCAAGACTTTACAGGATTACGGACTGACATCGGCAACTGCAAAAGCGCAGTGTCCTGCATTAGTCGGCTTAGCTCTGCGTCAGCCTGATGGCCAGTTTGAACCTCTCGAAATGACACCGTTCTCTCTACCGCCGGATCTCCCCGACGTTATGAAGTCCCAAGAAAATAATGGTCAAGAGCAATCACCTTGAAATAACGCGGACGACATTGCGTCGGGCGACGATGAAGTTTTGTGTTCTGCGCAATCTAGTAATCGTCAGGACAGCTCTGAATGATTAAAGAAAAAGGGGCAAAAGGGAAATCTTACGTATCACGTATGTGAATATTAGGGTGTGAATATTATGGTAACGAATACTATAATATTGTATGAATATTAGATACAACTTTACACAAATATTCAGAGCTGCAAAATTTTTCAATATTCAATTTAATGAGGATGCTATATAGTCACGCGATCTTCAGTCTTATAAGGACATGTGATGAGTACCAATTTGTACTTTATTATTAGACTGAAAGTGATAATAAAAATAAAAAAATTCTGCTCACTATTGCGCATCAAACCAAATTAATATAGCTATATTAAAATTAACATAAGCGTTTTGTTATGGTCAAAATGCGAGATATAAATACCTCAACTTATGTACATTTAAGTTACAGGTATAGCTTAATTATTTTAAAGTACCTTTTTTAGTAACTTCTTTCAAACTGAATGTCTATCTGTGCTGTATGTTACTTTCGCTTACACGTCCTAGTGTCGCAAGGAGAATCAAATTATTAGATGCAATATTTTATCGAACACGCATTACACTTTCTCATTTAATGTGGACATCTACATCCAGTAGTCGTATCGTATTGGCGTACAAGACGGACGGGATCTGAGCTGATACACAATCGTAAATGTAAAATGCTCTAATTAATGATCTTTAGTTCGGTAACGTCGTATCCTATTAATTATTGTCTTTAACTTATACAGTTTTATAATCAATGGCAACACCATTAACTGTACGTTACGATAAGACTTGCAACAACACACTCTAGTAATGTCATGCTACGCGATAGCAGGGAAAAAAATTGTATATGATTACACATACCCTTATTTAATATTTAAAAAATAAATCTTTTGGCATTTTTATTTTATTTATTACTCATGTACATTTCAATCTTCTCCGCAATAAAATTGCTTGCCGAATTAGTGGAATAAAATTCAGTAATAAAATAAGATCATTGTTAACTGCTCAAGTTCTTATATTTGCTTAACATTTCCATTATAAAATCCCTATAAATATCTTTTTTACTCGGCACATAGTGCCCTCCTTCGTGCCGTATCTCCTTCTTATCTGGGAACAGACGACTGATTTGTTCTGCCATTACTGCAACAAGTAACGACTGAATTGAGCATTGAATATGTTGGTCTAAGTTGCTAATTATACTAACAATATTAAGCCTTTTACATTTTAATATATATATTAAATCTGTTTTATACGTCTGTCTTTTACATTAATAATATTAAATCAATGATCGTATACCTGTCGGAATGACTTGATCATTCTCTCCATAAATATGCAAAGAAGGTATATCTATCTCTTCGTCGTAATACTTTGCGTGCGGCGCACACAGTGATTTGAATCCGGATATTATAATAGCAAAGTGGAATTCTATTTCTATCACTGCAAGCAGATAACAATTGTATGTTCATTTTATATACGTGTACATGTTTGCACACATCGACTGATCTCCATCGCAAGGTTGTATCTCGATTTTTACACAATTTTCGGTCTTTCCGCTCAAACGCTCGTTTAGGGCCAGAATGAGCGTTTAAACAGAAAAACCGGAAATTGTGTAAACACGAGATACGGCCTTGCGAAAGAGATCGGGCAATATATTAACGTGTATTATTTCATTAAATTTACTTTTCTTCTTCTTCATTGCGCATAGTACACTGACGAAAGCAGCTCCCTGCGAGAAACCCAGTATGCCGTCGAAAGGACCGTGTTCTAAAAACGCTTTCTCGATCGCGGCTACGCTGTCGTCAAATCCTACACACAAGTCGCTCGGCACCGTGGCTTTAAACACACGATCCTCTGTATTAAACCACCATCCGTATCCTGTAATTCATACACAGCAATACAATTAAGACGCAATCGCTGCACAGGGTGACGACACGAGAAACTTCTGGTGCTCTCCATTTAGCGCACAAGCGTCAGTCCGCCTTTGTTGTTCAACATCCAGTGAACAGCAGGGATAAAATGATACTTGTGTCAGATTGTGCCAATGAATGGAGAGCACGTTCGTGACTTTCACTGATATTTCTCACGCGCCATTATCATCCGCATCCTCTTGACTAATCCCATCCAGGGATGGGACCCTGTGCGGCGATCTTACAAACGTGAAGTCGATCTCTTTCTTAAATCCCTTCCTCAACGATCCCAATTTAGCGCTGAAGATCGCGTCCGATTGCCTGTATCCGTGTAGAGCTAGTATCTAAAATAAAGGGAAATATATCCTACAGCATGCGCGTGCATAAACACATCGGTATACTTTCACGTTCGATGCGTCAACGAATTATTTACCCGCAATTTCGAATCGGTGGCCAGCATCGTTCGGCTCGTGACACGAACACAGTCGGCATCCGCATCTTTCACAGTGTCTCATGGTCGGAAAGGTTAGTGTACAAACATCGATATGTATACATCAGTAGTATTAGAACCTCCACAAATGAAATACCTCTTAGTTTTCAAAGGGAAATTTCGCAGAGAGGTCAATTAGGAATGTAGAGATTCGATTGTTATACATTTTTTTATAAGTGAAAGGAACCCACATAATAAATGATAAATTAACAATTTAAAAGTTTGCGTATCAATTTCACCCTTTCCGGTGGAGACGATCTCCCCATGTGGCGAGATCGTTTCCTGCGCACTCCAGCAGATCCGGGGATAAATGAAAAACCGATATGGCGTTTCTCCAGCTGTATTTACATTTTCTCTCACGTCAGATGCCATTAAAAATTTTCAGTATTTAAGAACAATGTTTGCGTAACAATTGTATATGATTGTATATAATTGTGTGTAAATAATTATGCCAATTTTTTTATTCCTGGCGAGAAATTTCAATAACAACACTGGCGTACTCTCGTAGACTCAAGGCTACAAAATTTAGAACTCTTGGTCGCTATCTTAGTTCGCCCTCCCCCCCTCCCCCCAACCCTTTCTTTTAGGAACTGGAAAATGTAATTAGATTTTATTAAAAAAATATGAATTTCATGTATTCACAGGTTGAATTTTTCAGATTTAAGGCTAAGAGAACTGAATACAATTCCACGTTTTCACCATCGCGCTGAGGATCACTGAAAATGGCGCACAATCTCCCGTTAGAACGTCACTTTTAAACTGAAAGAAATCATTCGGGAAAAGAAAACAATTACAACTTCGTCGATTCAATTATGTTCTTAAAAAATTAAATTGTAGTTAATATTTAAAGGTCACTAAGGTCCACGTCTTTCAATTCCGAATTGAGATTCACATCGTTCTCATTACTTTTAGAGTTTTTTGGCTTTGCTTCCCTGGGAACCTCCAACTTGGACCAGCAGCCGGGCTCGGCCTTCTTCAATTTAATTTCTACTTTGGTTGGCAGCATGTGTACGCTACTTTGCTCGACGTCGACGACCTAAAACGAGCAGAAGAACGCGCATCGTAAGTGCCGGCGCGTCAGTTAACTTGTCCACTACACGTGCAAGACTGGAGCACTAAAATTAACACGTACCCCTCTCAATTCTATATCGAGATCGTATCTCGAATCTTCTTCTACAAAGAATAAATCTACAGTCAGATGGATGGGATTTAATTTTATGGCAGACCGACTGGGCAGATATTTTTTTGCAAATATAGAAACAACTACGTGCGATCCAGTTTGATGCCAGTCCATCCTACATTGAGCCTGCTTTCCCACATTCTGCAACGAATGAATTTTACACGTGCGTCAATCGCAAAAAAGAAACAAGGGGTGTGTCCCCATTTCCTTTCAGCACTACCGACAATAGTCTCGAGCATTCAGTCTCAAAAAAAGATGTGAATGGTTACATTTAGAAAAGAATAACTGCTGTTAGTTTGATATCAGTGACGTAATATTATGGTTGAATTCCTTGAAAAGGACCACAACCCGCGTGGCCGAAACGTCGGATTTAAATAAAGAAACCATCTGCCAGCCTAAAGTCGTCCAACAATTCTTTTTATCGTTAATCAACTACTGGCGATTCACATTCTTTCGTTGGGGAACAATTTGCTCAGAAGCTGAATGCAATAATAACGTCCAGTACTGGAAGTAGTACTGAGAGGAAATGGAAACACACGCAAGTATTAAGGCCTGTGTCCACGATGCTAGAACTTGGTCCACGTTCTAGTTCCGAGAAACGTGTGGCCAATCAACTTGCAGCTATTCCATAAAAGCTACAAGTTGATTGGCCACACTTCTCGGAACTAGAAATTGAACCAAGCTCTAGCCTCGTAGGCACAGGCTAGTAGACATATTTTTTCGCTCGTCCAAACGCTGTACCTTGGAGAACCATACGTGTCTGCCCTGCCTACAGCCTGGCTGTTGCAGAAACAAGGCGAACTCCGTGGTTTTCTTCTGACAGCAAGACCAATATTTCATTCCTTCGTGAAAGATAGGCACACCAGGGTGATAATTGCAAGTCTCCTCGTCAGAGTCGGGTCCCGCGTAAGTCCCCTTGCAGGAATTGTTCGTACAAGATTGTCCTATCTGTACCACACCGTCTGTCGGTTTGTCGCTCCCTAAAGCCGTCAGCCCCTTAACTTGTTCCAGCAAGGCCGAAGATATCGTCGGCGACAGCGTGACCTGCGGCGCATCGAAGGGAGGTCTTTTCAGGGATACTCTGTTGCTCACAGGTCTCGTGGCAATCCGCACCATATTGTTGCATCTATTGACCGTCGACTTTTCCGGTTCCGGTGGCTTCTCGTTCGAATGCTTCGACCTCGTGCACCCATTGATGTTCAAGAACTCTGTGAAGTCCGTACACTTCTTACTGCAACAGGACCATCCCTTGTACACGTCGTGAAACACCGGGCTTCCCGGATGGTGGACGCAATCGTCTGTGAAAAAGCGTTGCCTTCCCTTTTATATACTGTTACTTTAGTTAAAACGAACAAAAAAAAAAACGAAACACTAATGACAGGTTTGCAGAAGGCCAGGTATGTACAACTTACCGTCCTTATTGTCGCTCGGATTGAATTTCTTTCCGCAGCCGCGGTTATAACAATGCAATAGACCCGTCTCCTGTGACATCTCGGGAATAACCGTTCGTCGTTGGATTTATCCGTCCCGATTAGAGTCTCTCAAAATGTCTCTACTTTACAACCGTCTTTCTACCGAATCGACCTCGATGTCGTAGCAACCATGATGTAAAAAGAAAGGTGTATCATTGCGCATAGCGGCGGCGGCACGATGAGCGAGCCAATGAAATTTGGGTCCAAATGCACATAGCTACTGCAAGAAAGGTGTATCATTGCGCATAGCGGCGGCGCACGATGAGCGAGCCAATGAAATTTGGGTCCAAATGCACATGACTACTGCGCATACACGATGTTGTTACACCTTTCTTTTTACATCATGGTAGCAACAAGCAATGTCGAAATAGTTGTCTCTCGCTACGATCATGGACAAGCAGACAGCAAGATTGACCATTTAAGCGGAAGAGTGAGAACCATAGACAATAGCATAGTCAAAGAGAAGCTTGACTGTGTTACCCGCAAGAAGTAAACTCTGCGCGTTGCGCCGTGCGCGCTGGCAGTCAAAAATATGTCGTAACCTATTTCTTTTTATAATTTAAAAACTATGCTTGGGAGAAAATTTAGGTAAAGGAAAAATTCTCGATTTTCGTGATTTGAATGTGAAAATTCTCGG
>NW_011967222.1:65023-68256 GCF_000949405.1 Vollenhovia emeryi
CCAATTCTTGGAATTTTAGATAGTGCCACCTCTTTGCTGATCATGTTCTCCTGATACTTTGCCAGTTTTGGGATTTTCGATTTTGGCGTTTTGAAGAATGAAATTCTCGGAAATCCAATTCTGTTTTTATCGAATAAAATAAGTTCAATTGGATTCACAGAGTCTTTTATTCGATAGATTTTTGTTTGTAATTTATGTCAATAGATTTATCTTTACAATTTGATTTTGATTTTGTATTTGCACGGTAATAAAAAATGTTTAATAATAAATGATAATAATGTTAAACCCCAATTATTGGAAAGAAAAGAGGACCGCCGATAAAAATTTGTTGGGGGTGGTGGAGGGCCTCTATAAAGGATATGTTGAAAAACGTAATATCGAAAGAAACGAGAGACATGGAAAGTCTGAATCGAAGTCAGATTAATAACGCATATTCATAGTTTAACAAACTGCATTTTAATTTCATAGATATATTTACACAAAAACAAAATCATCTCATTGCAATTCGTAGAAAGGCCAGATAATCACGTCGTGAAAAAATTCGATTGAGAGAAAGTAATGCTTAATGCCAACCGCACGAATCGAGGGTTTGCAGGGCTATCGTACATTTACCTAACTATCTTGTGTGCGTTTTACGACCCGCTAAACATTATTACATCATAAGTTATTACGTATACATGCACTCTTTGCACGCACACATGCGCATAATACATGCGTGTACTCTACTCTGATAGGGTCATACACTAACTCTTGTATGTACAAAAGTTTGTAATAGCATGGCAAGTCAAACTTATTCAATTTACGTAAAAATATTCGAATAATACCAATATAATATAATACTGCTTCAAAATTAAATTGCCAATACAGCTGCAGTGAAAGAAAAAAACAATCTATTCGAAATTTATATGATTAAAGAAATCGACAGTCCTCTCTTTTTCATATCGGCAAGTTGCTCCACATGGAAGCAAACAATTTATTTTCTTATATGTATAAACGAATGCTCGCTAGTCCGATGTATGACTCGTTGTTTATCAATCCTTACACTAGAATTTAGTATTTACAAATTTATCATTATAACGCTCTAATATCACGGAAATACGATAGGTCCGAAAGCAACATGTCGAATTGATGACGAATCCAAATACGACGCATACGTGTTAAGCGATTACGATTACGATCTATTTTTCTTAATTGTACATAACTGTTAATGAATTAATCGCCTTACCTGATGTAGTCTAGGGATGATTTACACTTTTGATAAAAAATAACAAAGCGCGTGAAGTAACAAGGCAGTTACAGATGTACCTAGCAGATTCTAACTGTATGGATTAAAATTAATGAATATAAATGAAACAGTACTCATTAATTCCATTAGCTTACATATGTCATGAATTAACAAAGTTTATCAAGATTCGGTAGGAATACAGAGACTAATATAAAAAAACATTAGACAAAAATTATTTCGAGTTTTTCGATTTAAAAATATGACTAGCGCACATAAATGTTTAAAAAACTAAAACTCATGTAATATAGTAATTAATTATTTAAACATAAATTTATTCATGTTAATTGTAAGTACAAACTCAGAGAAAACTCTGCACGTAGAAATAAAGCTTATTAATCGTAGGAAATTCGTCGATTTCCTATGGGCCGTGCATCTCTAAAAACTTATTTAAAAAATACAGACAACCAAAATCACCTTGTAAAGTCGCCACGATTATACAAACGTTATACAAGGCGCTATGTACAAATATATCTCTCAAACTCCTAACAATCACTTTAGTACCGTTGAGAAGCTGCTATTCATTCTCCATAACCGCACAAAAATATTATTTCCACTTTTCTCAATCTGAGGTTTCGTTATTTATATGCATATGTCACACTTGCTACGGCGTCAAAAAAATTTCATCTATTATAAATAAATATATTAAATTTAAATAAAATGGACGAAGAGGATTCTTCGCGATACATACTACAAAATACTATTTTAACGCAATCCCTGGCACTTGGCATTCATTGTTGCTAACACAAATGCGAGATGTGTCAATTTATATATAGTTCGTGCTATAACGACTGATCTCTTTCGCAAGGTCGTATCTTAATTTTACGCAATTTCTGTATTATTTTATTCATTTCTGGACCAGAATGAACGTTTAAGCACAAAAATCGAAAATTGCGTAAAATCGAGATACGACCTTGCGAAAGAGATTAATCGATAAGTTCCTTCTCCCAGAGCCTTCTTCTTAATTATTACTAAAATGTTCCAGCTTATGTTACAGTATGGAGAAGATATCGCTTGGTCTCGCTTTGTACTTTAATAAGTAGTAGAACACCATAAATGTATATATGTATATTGGTGTTCCTTTTAATAGGATTCTAGAAATTATTCGTTCCGAGGCTTCGAACGAGGCTTGAGACGACAGGCGCCACTGGTCCAAATCATCTTTGCATTGTTGAGATCTATATACAACGACATACGAGAAGAAGCGAGCGGTCTTTGTATAGAAAGTTACATTCGCTGCATTTCTAGGG
Source organism: Vollenhovia emeryi (assembly GCF_000949405.1). Taxonomy (NCBI): domain Eukaryota; kingdom Metazoa; phylum Arthropoda; class Insecta; order Hymenoptera; family Formicidae; genus Vollenhovia; species Vollenhovia emeryi. The sequence goes on from NW_011967222.1 coordinate 67,556, forward strand.
CCTTATAGGACCAATAAAGATTTTTTCGTAAGTAGAATAATCGTTTACGGTATTTTACAACTGATTGCTTAAAATAAGTCGACGATATATATATTCTTCTGCAGTAGAAGCGTTATAATTAATATATATTTCTACATAACAAAAAGATTGAGGACGACTCTTATTAATTTTTATCTATCTACTTCTCACGGTTGGTTCTCTATGGATCGTTAAAATTCTGTATATGTCTTATATTGCGATCGTGACAGAATCAGGTCGATAAATTATACGTGCAATTACGAAAAAAATATCAAACATATATGTATATAGTACTTGTCGCTGCTAAAATAAGTTTTTTTCAGGCGAAATTGATATATATATTATATATCGTAAATCTTTCCGTCTATAAACGCTGAATCATGACGAAGTGCACCCTGTTCTAACTCGCTAAAATCTGATTTTACGATATATAGCGAAGAAATTTATGTTTACAATGCAAGTTTTGCAAGTTCGTTGTAAAAGCGTTGGCAACATATTACGTGTATGCTAAAATATTCATTTAATATACAGGGTGAGTCTTTCCATATCCGACAAAATTTTTGAGAAGGTAGAACGGATCGAGATGAATGGAAAAGTCCTGTACCATTTTGCAATTTTCGTAATAGTTAACAAGTAATTAATTATTAAAAATCGTTGTCTTAGGCCGGCCTACCGCCCAATTC
>NW_011967222.1:68356-98527 GCF_000949405.1 Vollenhovia emeryi
GAGCGCGTGGCGAGATGTGCGCATAGCATTATCGATCGCCAGGCGGTCACATCTTGCCACGCGCTCGAATTGGGCGGTAGGCCGGCCTAAGACAACGATTTTTAATAATTAATTAATCGTTAACTATTACGAAAATTGCAAAATGGTACAGGACTTTTCCGTTCATCTCGATCCGTTCTACCTTCTCAAAAATTTTATCGGATATGGAAAGACTCACCCTGTATAATGTAATATTCAAAGAAAGTCAATCGTTAACACATTAATAATCATTAATAAAAATAAAATAAGGTTCTTCGAAAATATAACTTTCGACAACTTCCACGTCTGTAGGCTCATTATCATGATGTGGACGGCATTGTACTAAACTGACTGACAAACGTGTTACATCAATAACACGGGATAAACGTGTGCGAAGTTCTGTAAAATAAAATATTTGCAGGTAAATCTCTTTCATAATGTAACTGAAATAGTACAATGATTAAGCTTCTAATCGACCAACTGGCGATGTGTTTTAAAAACAGAAAATTTATTGCGAAAAATATTACCTCAGCCAGGGTTTGAACCCGGACCTCCCTACACTCTAGGCGGGCGTCTCCCTGGCTGAGGTAATATTTTTAATATGTCTCGGTGGTTCGAATTGGTGAGACGCCCGCCTAGAGTGTAGAGAGATCCAGGTTCAAACCCTGGCTGAGGTAATATTTTTCGCAATAAAAGTTCAGTGTTTAAAACACATCGCCAGTTATGGTCGATTAGAAGCTTAATCATTGTTAGTCATGTACCGGCGTCAAATAATTCTTGATGAATTAATACAAGTAATAGTACCTTTTAATTAAATCATTAATATCTTACCTATATTTACAATGTAATTATTTAGAGTTCACACATCTCATCTGCCGTTGCAGCTTACGATTATTTTGCTTCGTACGCACACTTTTATCACACTGCCTGCCAGCATCGCAAATTAATTGCTAAGGTTGTGAACCATCACCACCACCCATGTCCTTAGTTTGACTCGAATCAACCGAATTGTTTCGCTTGCTATCCGTATTATGACTGAAACATACAATTTGTTTGGTGTGCATTGTGTTTTTGCATATCCGCGATAACGCAAAATCGCATTTAAGCAGCAAACTCGCCTTGCGAGTAAAATGAAACTCACTGTGAATGAACGGAAGAAGCGTCGATCTCTATTGAAGAACGAGACTGTTCTTGGACAATTCCAGCGGATGGTCTTGTTCTCGATGCAAAATCTGATTGACAGCTGCCAGCGCGTTTATTCCTCCCGACACCTGTCTCTTTACTATTCAATTCTTGCATCGTCAAACACATTTCCACCATTGCTCTCAGACAATTCACAAACAATTCGGCACTCTCGGGCGTACAGTTTGACTGTAAACACATTGTCAATTGCATTACAAATAAATAAGACTTTTAGCATCTAGATTCATATTAAGATTCAATTATTAAACAGATAATCAAATGTTAAAATCCAAAATTTACATTCGTGTAAAGTCCTGCGAATCTCCAAAGGCCGCGGAATCCGCAGCTTTGCAAATAGTGTTGCAAATGATGTTGCTGGTTCGAATCTTCACAAGCTATCATGTTCTGTATGATAGTTTGAACGGCGTTCAGTATCGCTTGGTCATGACAGGAAGACAATACGCTATTGATCTTCGCGTCGAGCAAATTATGTCTGCAAAGATATCCGGCAAGTTATAAATATTTGAAAAATATTGATGATTAGTCTCAGATATCCCGTTTAACTCACACGACTGGAAAAACTTTAGGAAAAACTACGGTTGCCTCTGCCAGATATTCATACAATATTCGTGTTTCGTTGTCATTGGTACAATACTTCACCAGCGTAGCCAACATGGTCAGCACCAAGGTTTGCGTTGAAAAGTCCGTTAATACCTCCGGATCGAGTAAGACGTTATTTTCGTTGCTTAGGCTCACTCTGGTGCTGCGATCTCTCTGTGTGTAGCATAAGAATACGAATACGTTAGTTTTTTTCGTTATGTCGACTCGCGATGAGCTTAAAAAATTAAATATTATAAATGTGGGCCGTTCCATATTCCCAATATAAATAGTTATAGAAAACCATTTCGATTCCAAGAGAGAGAAAAAGTACAAAAATTATTATTGAAATGACACTTACCTGATGTTCTACGTTGTCCATCGATTTGTCGTCCTTTGCGCTCGGCACGCTCAAGGATCGCTGCGATTTAAATAAAAGCCGGCCAGTCTTGTTAGTGACAAGTTGTATGGTATTTTATATAATCCAGGCAGGCACAGGCAGACGCGGGCACACACCGAGAGAATAAACAGAGATGCATGGAGGAATAAAATAATGTTATATGCTATGCGTAACAAGTCTACTAGTATCAACTGCGGGATCGGATTGAAAAGTACGGCAAACGATAGACAAACCATCACGTAAAATCAACTTTCGTTTAACTTGTGCTTGAAAGCTTTGATACTTTTTTATATGAATCAAGAAATTCAGTGATGAAACTGAACTGAAAAACTTCATACCAAGAATACAGTAAATAAAGTTAGATACCTACCCCAAAAATATAGAATATAATTCTAGATAAATACATGGATATAGATTTACTATATTTTCACATTTTGTTATATTTTGTAGGTAAAACACATACACACACATACAAGGTTCTCAGGTAAGAGACTGATTTGATAAACAGTTATTCCTTGGTGAAAGATTTGATTGAACAATTCGTAGAGACAAGATAAGCAAAGCGATAGTAAAGAAGCAATATGATTTGTCGCGCAACTTACACATATGAATATTTTGAGAAAGATAATTCAGATTTTGTACGAATAAGCTCTGCATAATTTTATTTCGTGCGAGCATTTCTCTCGGTTCTTTTAGAACTTTAGGATCATGCAGTGCATTGTTCCAAACTAACTTCATGCTCTCTGTATGCACGAGAGTGATATTCCTCTTTAACTTGCTAAATACGTAATTGTGTGTGCGAGAAAATAGTGCTACATTTCGATATACTCTATTATAATAAATAATAATAAAAAAAGTAAGATTTTTGGGGTCACAAAAGTTGGTGTTCCTACGATATTTCAAATGCACAAATCTTTAAACAAAAAATATGCGCGCGCGCTTGTAATTACATTATTTTTATACCTGCGCAGACTGTTTTTGTTGTTTCGCTTGAGTAAGCGCCGATTGATCCAATAAATCCCAGGTCTTCTGTCTTCTACTCGTAGGATTGGAAGCTCCAGGTATATCCTGGCGAATGTAAAATTTCTTTATATGTACTTTATGTATTATGTTTTACGAATTCTGTATTATAACAGCAAACGGAAAAATGATAGTCACCGTATTGCGCGATGGTAGAGTATCGAGAACGTCCGAACTACCTGACGAATCGTGCAAACTTTTGTCAAGAGAGTGTCGGATGTGACATCTGCTACGAACTTCTTCTGACACAGCTACTAGCGCTGCAGAATGAAATTCAGAATAATTTTTTTATATCTCGAACTTATTGTAAACCAACGTAAACGTACCGGTCAAGTAAGGGACACTTTCAGGCGTTACTTCGAATTTATCCCTCTTGGAAGGCTTAGCCACGATTGCCAGCAACATAGTCAATACTCTAACCGTCCTGGTGACTGTAGTCGGCGTAGGATGCCTGTAGCCTTTCAGAAGATGACCGACCAGGGCAAAATGAAAGTTCGATTTAAAGGACAAACCAACAGTATGATCCAACTGTTTAAACTGATATTCCAAAGGTTCACGCGTTGACATCATTACGTATTCTAATGTCTGAAAAGAGTAATGGGTAATGGTTTAGTCTCTATTATTCTGCATATTGACAGATGTTTATAGATTAATCAAGATTCGAGGAGAAATGAAGAATGCAGACCTTTTCGTCGAAAGTGCCCTGCGAGTCAAGTGTGTGTAAATTCTGCTCAAGAAGGGCTAGGCCGGATGCGTATAACGACACTTCGTCTAGCTCGAGAACGGATGTGGCAACCCAGAATAAATATCTATGTATCGGGGATTCCTTGACAGAAAACGATAAAGCAGATTTGATATTGAAAATGGAAAAATTAAAGATTCTTAAGGTTGCCAGTAATAAATAACAATAAGGAAATTTATGTCGATCTTACGACCTTTGGTTTAGGTCCTTTTCAAGCAAGATCTTAACAATGTGTGTGTAAGAGTTATAAGATTGTCATTGTAGTGAGAACAATCGATACGAGAGAACATGAGTTACAAAATAAAAAGAAAGAAAGACGCAAAATTAGAAACGTTCGCAATATTCGATGACCGGAGCATGACTGATCTTACAACTTTTACACACACATTTTTAAGATCTTGCTTGAAAAGGACCTCAATCAAAAGTCGAAACGTCGCACTATTAATTTATATTAAACTTGGGCCAGTTAAGGTCGACATAAACTTCCTTACTGAATATTGAAGTTGAACGATTCCCTAAAACCCTAGACGAAAACTTACGGGTCGTAGCAGAGGTTGCAATCGTGTTAAACACATAACAATAGCCTCCATAAGATTAATATCGTTGAAACTTTCGAGTGCCTTCATCAGTATCTTCAGTAATTGCCTCATGTCTTGATCCGTTATACTTTTGCTGATACAGCCAAAGACAATGAGGGCTCGTGGCTGCAAAGCTGGATTTAAGCAGAAGGCAAAGTTCTTCGCTAATGATGTCCATGTTTTTAACCAATCGCACTTTGAAATATCCCGCATGCAGGCCTCCATGATCTCCAGAAGAGCGTCGGTTATGACTTCCAAACTGGTTAAATAGAGTCTCTCCTTGTCCTGTGTTCCGTACGAACTTCTCTCGTTACTAAGCCACTTTTCATTCGCGTGTTTACAGCTGGATTTTGGGTGTTTGTAGAAAGCCGTGCCAGCAGCGGATTTCACTTTGCTAATACCGAACAACAGATAAAACTTAGGCAGTGAGAACTCGTCGAGGCTCATCCGTAGTATCCTATGTGTATCTTCGGTAAACGAAGGTGAACTGCACGTGCACAGTGAATGAATACTGTTGATCACCAAACCATGAGTGGAAGCTCGCATGGTCAAACTGCCGGAACATACAAGCAACGTCACCGTGTGAAAAATGTACGGCAAGTGTTTTCCTACATCCAGGCAGTTATTAAACGACAGCATCAGGAGATATCTCGCCAGAATCGCTATGTCACTCCACATTATATGCTGCTCTAGTTGCGATGTCGGCGACATGCATGTCTTGTCCACGATTCGACATACCTTGTTGATTAGTTTTTTGGCGACCAGTTGCACGTTACCGGACGCCAGAGCGACTGCAGTATCAGCCATGATCTCAGCCATCGGTGAGCCTAAGCCATATCGCGCGCTACGTTGGAGAAAAATATCAAGAACAACGTCTATCAGTTCCGGCAGCATACCAATCGTACTCCAGATCTTGGCCTGTATACTCGGATACATTTCAATCTCCTGGACAGTCAATGTAATTAAATCATCTAGGATCTCTGTGACTTGCTTCTGCCGCTTACCACCCTCATCGTGCGGTTTGTAAAATCGCACGAGGTTGCTGAGCCATGGTGTCATATATTCCAGGCATAAGTGCTTCAGCTCGATAGTCGATTCCCTGAAGCCTTGTATACATTCCTTAAGAAACTCGAGTGTGAGATGCGGATCGTTCGCCGCCAGAGTCTCGCTCAAATGCTTGATGAATATGGTGTTATTCGACGGTATGCAAATACCAGACGTTTCCAACAGTTGACCCTCTATTTTCAAGCCAAACGTCGCCGTGAGCGCACACAGGTGATTGTACGCGGCAGTCCGAAGATTGGGGTCCGGACTACCGAGATTCAGCAAGGCCATGTTCAAAAGGGTGCCGGGCACATCCTTAGGCCTGATTTTCGAGTGAATGGACATAGAGTCCGGCTGCGACAGCACCCAGCGATTCCTGATGTGAATTATATTCTGCACGATACTGTCGCAATCGTTGTGAGCGAAAGTCAGAGGTCCTGCTTCGTTGGAAATGGTCAGCACAAATGAATTGTCGTCCACCAGACAAACTTCCTCTATTTCGGATGCATAATAGACGTCATTTAAGAGAATGGATTGCGATAACACTTTCGATCTGTCCGTGTGCGTTATCTGCAACGTCGTTGGTCCGATCTTCACGGATACTCTCATCTCTTTGTGAGATAGCTTCAAGACGCCGGTGAACACTTTTAAGTCTTCGTCCAGGGATAATGTCGCTCCAGGTAATTTCTGTTGCTCGACATCAATCACATCGTTTAATTTCACTTGGCCATCGATGAAGACAATCTTCCGATTACCTTTCAACGGCGCTAGGATACTATCATGATACTTTGTGTATTCGCGTACCCAATTGTTACAATTGTAAATGTATACCGCATGGAGATTTTCATAGGCTGCCTCAGGTAGAACGTAAAACCACTTTTGTAAAAATTCTGTTCTAAACCGATTATCTGAACACGTATGAGTGAGATCGACGACTACGTCGTATGGAGAGTGGTAGAAAGGTTTTAAAGTTAGAATGACGTGATATATCAACAGATCGCCGTTCGTTTCGCCGAGTCTGAAAATCAAAATGTAAATGGTAAACTCTGCTACATCTTTACTGCTATCGTGTATAAACGATTTGTACACATACTTGAATCGTCGTGAAATATAATAAAATACTGGATAGCCTTGCTTGCTAGTGCCTGCTTGATAAAAGATATTCATGCTCTGAATGCTTTTAAATTCCTCTCTCTCATGCATATTATGCTTGATCATGATCTCTTCAAAATTAGTCGACGACAAGTCTTTGTTCGCCCATCGTGACATGCGAACATAAGCAGTCGAAAAGAGCGAGCTGAAATTGAAACATAGAATTCGCTATTAGCTATTAACGAATAGGGAAACTGTGATGATGGCGCAATTAAAGCGAATAGCTCGAAAACTTACTGAGAATCCACTGGTTTATGTTCAGGTGGACCAAGATACGCTAATAACGTAGCCATCTTATCAAATGGTCTCCTGCCAACAGCTTTGTGGTCTCTGCTACTACTAAGATAGTCTCCAATTTTTTCCTGATGATTCCACAACAATCTATGCAATGCCAAGACATTGGCATCCGAAACGAATGACATAGGATGGCTGATTTGATCAATCGTTTCACAATCCGATGCTATTTGAATGATGAATCGTCGACCGATCTCGAAATGTGTTCTCAAAAAATCATTAAACGGCAACATATGTTGCTCCTTGCTGAACTCTACGTGATTTGCAATATTCTGCAATATCTTTGACATAAGCATGAGGCCTCGTTTGACTTCGTACGGTATCGGTTTGTTCACAATACCCGTCTCTTGGGGCGAGACAATGGCAGGATTAATGAAACGTAGAAATATCACCGTTCCTACGGCCACAATGTTGCTTTGCGGAGATTGCGGAAATCTCTTGCACAATACTTGATACAGGCAGTGACACATCGAGCGCAGCTGTGGAGGAAACCTGAAAAGAAATGTTAAACTTGAACTTCGTGTGATTTTTCACTTGCAAGTTATAATAAATGACGACTTACATATCTGCTGATGATACAATAGCATTAAACACTTTTTGTGTCAATATAATTAAGTTGTCACCGTTTTGTTCTATATTTTCGCTAGGGTCAATCCTTGCGCTATCTACCTCAAAACTAATCGTGGGCTCGTCCAGTAAAGGTTTGATGAGTGGCTCGAGCAAACCTTGCAAGTAGCTGGTGCCATAAATTTTAAAGCAGAAGGACATGATCTTACTTCCCAGAGTATTACCGCGAAAAAGAGTCTGTATACAATCAGTTAGCTCGACTTCTCGGTAAAGCATATTCCATAATAGAGGAGACAATAAATGCTTCGCGTCAAACAGTGTCACGAAGACACGCGCTAACTCATCCATTTGATTTGTCGTCACTACATTAGCCAATGCCATGGCGATAGGCAATTCACCTTTATCACTGATCATTGTAACAAGTTGAACCAATTGCTCGTATCTGTCCGCTAGGACAGTCTCAGCTAGGGTATCAAATTCCGTACCCTGCTGAAGGATTTTAGTCAACACTTCCATAAATGCGGCTCGCGTCTGAAGATCCGCGTTATAGCCTAAATCTAAATGAGAAGTTAAAGATTTAGATGACAGAGCCATTAGTTGTTAATAGCTAACGAATAACGGAAGAATTCTCTGGAAGAAATAAAATAGTGAATAAAATTGAGCAAGAAATATGCTTTTGGGACTTAATCAGTTTCTCCAGAAAATTCTTGAATTAAAAGTATAAATTGATTTTTTACGTACGTATTGAATGTCTCAAGCCGCTGTCTATATTCGCACTAAGAAGATTACTCATAGCTTGAATGGTAGTGTTGCGCAAAGTGGCTAGTTTGTTAGTCGTTAAAGTAGGCGATTGCCGAGACCCAACATCCTTGTCCTCCGATGATAATGATGGTTCGTTACAGTAATTTATTAGATTCATAAAAAGCATGAAATATTTCGAAAATAGTTCAGACTTTGCTTCCATCAATTCAACACGGTCAGAATCTTCAGGCTGAAGAGGAAGTCCGCGTAATAATGCTCCTACTGCTTCCATGCAAGCTTGATCCAAATCTCTATAAAAAGTTAAAGATAGATTCAATAGTCAAAATTTTTAGTTTTCAACATACAAATCTGGCATATTTATATACTTTTATATATAAAGCGAGAGAAAATATTTCACCTGGTGTAAGCTGTAATATCGTTGACAGTTGTTGAAGAAAAAGGGTGCGTACACATTACCCACTCGGTTAAATATTCAACTAGTTTGTTGCGAAATTTCAACTCCTGTCTAAATGCCAGATCGTCCCGCCTCTTCATCATGGCTTCAACCAACTGGCATAATTTGGTTTTGATACAAATCGAGTGCACCGTCATATCCAAATGCCTAACGTATCTGACGATTGCCAACATCATCCCTTCAATGTTAGTCACTCCGAGGTATTCCGATGGTTGATCCGTCTTTGAGTCCAGAATGTTTTTCATTATAAATATGGTATGTTCAATGAACTGCGTGTTTAAATCCGACACTACCACGTGTCCACGTGGATCGAAGAATTTCTCAACAAAATTTTTTATTTGATCGAACAATATTGGATATAGGGCAGGACTCATCTCATGCGCGACCAACTCCTTTACATGCTTCTGTATTTGACTGCCAAGTTTCTCGTTGTTGCAAATTAGTAATCGTAATAAGTTGAATACGAATTGTGTCACTGGACAAAATTGCGCCTCTTGATTAGCATTTGTTAAGCCCGAAATGGAATCCTGTTGTTTCGTCAAGCCCCTTTTATGCTCGGGATTAAAAGGGAATACACCGTACGGTGGTTTACTAGGTGAACGACGTTGTAAGCATACTCCGCCTAAAGCGCAAAGAAACCCTGTCATGTTGGCCCACTCGTTAATTTGCTCTTCCACTTCGTGCTCTGAATTCTGATGTGCTGCTCTCCGTTTTATATTACCGCGACAAAACGGCTCTACCTGCACGTCCTCAGTCTTGCTTTTAGGATAATTGGACAATTGCCGGGAAGTTGCTTCCCAATTTCTAAATGTTTCTTCCCAAGCCTAAAAATACAAATGTACTGTCTACTTGTAAAAAGACTATTTCATGTTCGTGTTTAAATCCCGTATTAGGTGTAAGAACAAAAAAAAATAAGTTTTAATATACGTACTGGTTGTATACCATTCACGCAATGTTCTATCTTTCTCAACAGGAATAATATTCTTTTTTGTAATGTAGCACGCCCTGAAATAAAAAGAAACTTTCAATTGCTGCACTTAACAGTTTTGTCATTAAAAAAAGATAGTGAATACAATTGGAGACTTACCGTGATTATATTCCTGATAACATAGTCTACTCTCCCCGTGGGCTATTACGATAACAAGATCTTTAATACTCTACTACAGACGAATAAGAATTTTATTAATTAAAATAGTGAAACGAATTCAAAAGTTCACAAGCGAATCTTTGAATCCAGGAGAATATTTCTTTCCATCTACTCTGAATGTTCTCGTGAAATCTTATTAAAAAAATAATAATACTCACCAGAGATCAACACGGTCGAAGCTTGTGCCAATTCTGAATATAACTGATAATTTGGAAGCAGACAGGTCACTGCTACCTCATCGCTGCCACAAAGAATTTCAGCTTCTTCACATAATAATGCAAAACAAGACATGGATACTAAAACCGCCTCCATGTCTATACTCCATAAATACATCAAGCACACGACCTGGACACGTTAACTTTCGTAAAATAATTGTAATTTTATGACAGTAATGTAGTGATCAAAGGGGTCTGTACCTCAAGTTTAATATGCGCTTGTTTACTAATTGCAATGTGGCTGTCCACATTCCCATAATCTTTGTACTGAGAAAGAAAAGTATTCCTACAAATCAATATCTCGCGAAGCCATTTAAGTATAGTCGTGTAATTGAAAATCTGATGTTGAATCAATTTCTGGGAGATCGAGAAAACGACTTGCGAACTGGCGTCCCAGAAAGTGTCGAGCGGTGCTTCTGGATTCCACGCTTTAACCTTGTCCGGGTGGTGCAGAACTAGCAAAGCCTCCATCGCTTCGTGGGCGATGTCCGGCATCGTGGATTGATGGACTAACGAGACAAGTCCATTAATCAATTCTAAAGTGGACTTTTGTATTTCGTGACCAGCTGTGCCGTAATTCTGTAAAATTAATATGGAGCCCTTGGACGTGTTATCCATATTTAGTTTATATATAGTTGTACATCTTAATTATATATATATATATTTTTTTTACTTAAGTTGAATGTTCATGAGAGAGTAGCAAATGTTTTATTATTTATACTTTTCATCAGCATCTGTTAATGCTTATATTCATAAGTAAATCATATTTATTTAAAAGGAACATACATGCAACATCAACATAGGGTCTACGTGAATGAGTCGCACCATCACCAACAACAGATTTTTGGAATTGGCCATCTCCTCTTTAGGCTTGAGGGCAAAGTTGTGAATCATACGCAGCGGCGTATTCCACATACAGTTCTGCGTCACCTTGTTCAGAGTATCGGTAAACATATTCCTGAGTTCTGTCCCGTAGGAATATACAAGACTGGTCTCCGGCCACCACGATAATCTCGGTTGCGTAAAGATTCTGAAATACGGCAACAGAACCGATCAGACTTGCCAACTAGCAAGATCCGCATGCGATTGCTGCGAGAAGAAAATAGTTTCGGCACTTGCTTGTATAATGAGCTGACCAGGACGAACTGGTACGTTGACGGGTAATTGACATTCAGGCAAAACTTAAAAACTTCGTTGTTATGTGGATTGATACGGAAGGAGCTGACGAAGGAGTCAATCATTAGATCGACGTCCTGCGCACTGTAATTCTGCCCGCGTGAAAACGGCTTCGAGGGGTTGAAGAGAAGGCTCATCAAATCGTCCATCAGCTGCTGTGCTAGAGTTAGGACGACGTTGTTACCAGATTCGGTGTTGCTGACGTACGTGGCCGCCTTAATCAGATTTACGCATGTGATCGCCGCGGCCTCGGACAGTTGGCGACTAGAGGAGCTGCCGTGCATTCTCAGACTACGCTTTACACTATCGATAAACTGTTTCTTCCTCGAATATCGTGGCGAATCGGGTGATCTGGAATCGGCGCTCACAATCTCCAGTATCTTGGGCGAGAGTACCAGCAGCATCATCTGCAGTGGCCAGACGGTGGCCGCGCGGCTCTTCTTCTCAACCACGAACGTGTCGAGGATATCGAACAACTCCTCGCAGGCCTTATTCAGATCCTCATTAGGCTGCTTCTGCACATTGGCGAACTCCTGCGGATACGTGTCCATCCAGTTCCAGATCGCCTTCTCCAGTGGATTCATGAGCACGAGATATGCCGACTTCTTGCCAACGAGCTGCCGGACTTTCTGTATAGTTTCTGCAGCGATAGCGAGCGAACGCGCGCGTGAGTGTACAATTAAATCTCCGCTTTACGCAATCGCGACGCCACGTTAATAATCACCGCCTACCGTTCAGAAGCCTGGTCAACCTGTGGACGTCGACATTGATATACTGCATCAGCTCGATGTCACTGCAGTCCGGATTCTCGTCCCCGCTGTTGGACAGTTCCTGAAGTCTGGCCGATATCCGGTTGAAGACCGCGTTGAAGAAATTCAGACTTAGAGCGAATAGCACCTTGCTCGCTAAATCCCTTATCATTTTCGTCTGTGGGCTGTCGTACGGCATGCCTGTGAGAAATTACTCTTGGAGACTCAAATATTAACAATTGTCCTTGGACCCCGACCCTCACGTGCACTCAATTCTACTCGACACCGCGAGCTTTACCCGCTCTGCTGTCCCGCTCACCTATGAACTGGCATATCTCCCGAAGCAGCAGTTTCACGTTCATCGCCTCCTCAAATTTCGTCGTGTCCTTCGGCGTGTTCGCCAGACACTTCTCCAGCGTGTCTAGAACGATGATGATGGACTCTTGCCGGTCCTGATCTTTGGGCTGGAACGGCCGCTGGCTGCTCGTGTTCGGCGTCAGCTCGTTGACCCGCTGCAGCATCTTCGTGAGGCCAGATATGACGAGCGAGAAACGGTACCGGGAGATCTCTATCAGGCATTTCTTGCTCCTCTTCTCGTTCACCCGAGAATGAGGGCTCTCGGAACCGGAACGACACGGCAGCTGGAGTTCAAAGGAGCGATCTCTTAGAGAGAGGTGAAAATAAACAAAACGTGTACAATGCATAATAAATATATATATTTAAATAAAGTACAAAGTGTGCGCGGACGAGCAATGGGTAAATCCATTTTCGTCTCCCGCGGGTACGGCGACTACTGGAATGGAGGAGGCAACGAGGGGGCGAAAGGTGACGATCATTGAAATAATGTGGCGACTAACGTCTGCCTCGGCGTCGGGAAACGTCCCGCTCGTACGTTCGTGCGACTCAATCAATTTCGGTTTTATTCCCCTTTGTTCGGGTAGCGCGGGCGGCGCGGTCGAGCTGTGCGTAAAGGGAATGCCAACTTTCATTCATGGATCCACCCCGTCTCATTCATCGACTCGCGTCAAACGCACCTACTGTAAGAGAATTCGTTCTCTGTGCTTTTTTTCCCCCTTTTTCATCGCCACTTTCACGGGGGCGGGACGAATGCGAGTGTACAGGATCTCGACCTGAAATCTATTCAATTTGCTCGGAAAGATTCGTTGACCGAGTGCCCATTGTCAACGTCCCCGTTGGTTTCGCGAATACCCACGTTCGCGCAAATTCATACCGCGTACCGCGCGCGAGTAACACGCAGTTTTAATCGCGATCACATCGTCCCTCTCGTCACTCACGCTAACGTACAGCGGGGGGTAAAGGAGATAACGCGGTTGCAAGATCTACCGATATCTACGCCTCGCGCCCCTAATAGATACGTTACTGTGTATACACCTTGATTGAGCTGCTCTCGCGGCGAGATTGAGGCGGAGGGGGCGAAGGTCAAACCGCACGAGGGGAGCCGGGAGAGGAGGGGCCATCTTTGCAAGAATGCATCTTTTCATGAATGAACGAATCAAGGAGGGTAGGACGACATCGTATTCTCTGCCACGGCGATCCCCTCCACTTTATATCGATACTCACTCGAAACGTACGACCGTCTTACGCGATCACAGGACGTTCGATTTCTTCCCCCCCCCCCCCTCGGAGGACAAATCTAGATCGCGATGGCCAATTCGAAAACCCGTTCAGTTCGATCCCCTCTGTTACGTCCGAGAGACGTTGGATCAATGACTGCTCGTACGACAGCCTGGTGGCAAAACGTCGAGCGTCTCGCAATCGTGTCGAGTTGAGAGAATTGCGCCAAGGCGAATTTTAACATTTCAATCAGGCCGACGTATTGAACGTGCCAGTCTCTACGTCATTTGCGCGAATGAATCTCGTTTGTGCTCAATGCGAGACTTCGACACGCCGCTCTTCGTGGTAGGAACACTTCAACAAGCCCTGATCTATCGAAATTTTAAACAAATCTCTGATCGATTTCCGTGTAAAATACAATTCTCTTTGCCGCGCCTAGAAAACCGGGTGTAAAATCGGCATATCCCAGTGAGAAATGATTTCGCCGATCGATACCGAAACGACTCGACATCGGTTCGACGTCGTTTCGACGAGTCGCTTCTCGCCGAGATATCGCGCGAGCAAGTACAAGGGAGAGCGAATCTTTCGGCAAATTTGTGTCAGAGAAGTGAAACGTCTGAGGCAACGGTGTGCAATCTTTACGAATTCCCTTTTGTAAATTTCGTCGTTGTCCACGTTAAGGGTTCGCGAGAATCTCTGGAATCGGGATTTTCGAATTGCGTTTCTTGCGGCGTAGCCTGCCGTCGGGTATCATTTCAAGTTCAAATTCAGCCTGAATCAACGCTGACCGACTCGTGGGCACAACCGGCTGTCAGTCGCATCCTCGTCCTCGCCCGCCGCGGAGATCCGGAAGCCGGGAGCAGTTGGCTGAGAAAGCATTGCCACCACCCCGCGCACTGCAACGAGAAAACTCGAAATTCGATACCCGGAGAACGGATGCGAGTATGGCGGGGAGTGGGGCCGACCGGTACCGGTGTGGAGTCCTCAAGGCGCGCCCATGAAAGGCGTTGACGAGGAGTCGACGAACAAACGGGTACCGACGCAAGTGCCAATAGATGCATCGTGAACGTGACATTAGGAGGAGGAGGAGAAGAGGAGGTGTAGCCGTACACCGGAAGAGGGTGAGACGAGGAGGGCGAGCACACGAAACGTAACGACCAGGAAACGGGGGCCAGGGTGACCGATGCTTCCCTGCATCGGAGCATCGGAGCGATCGCGCACCTGATCCTCGAAACGCGCGAGCACCAAATTCGCCCACTCCCCGGGCTTCTGCGTCCCCATCTCCGTCCGAGGTTCACTGACAGGCCGTTAACCACGTACCACGAATCGCCAGCTCGCTACGAGCCGCGAACCTTACGTCATCATTTATGAACGTTGACTGAACGACCATCGCCGCAGATCTGCGAATCACCCCCGATGGGAGGGGCCCTCGCGGCGGTGGGGCGGCGAAGGCGAACGAATGCAGCCGAAGGTGTACGACCCCCTTGCCGGCGCACCAATCGCGCGCTACGGGCTCATGACCGTCGCGACGGATCCAAGAGCCCGGGCACGTTCCTTGTAAGAGGGCACAATTTTTTGTTCTCTTCTAAAACGGTAAAAAGCGGGAGGACAATTGAAAACTTTCAAGGTGCGATACAATTTCCAATCGTCTGTCGTCTCTTCTGTTCTGTGTCGCATCGTTTGTTAGGATCGCTTGCTTATTTCATTCGAAACATTTGAGAGGCTACGAGGGACGGTAGTCTCGTACACTCCTGGTTCGGTCAACGCTGGTGCACGGTCACCCCACCTTGCGACCACGTCATTCATAACTGTGCGACGCGGCCTTGTACCCGGGACAACCCGTGCGAAAATTCGATCACGTTAGTGTGACATTGCAACGCGATTGTCTCTCCGGCGTGCCCCATTTTATTGGTCAGTATATTAAAAACTCACAGTCCCTACAATCTTCGCCAAATTTAATATTATTTAATAACGTGATCGTCATTTCTTTTATGAACTACAAATATCGTGCAATTACGCACACTCGTCATTTTTATACAGACACTATTTATTAAGAAATAACACGTGTTACACAATCAAGCTTAAGAGGCACAGACATGATGTCACATATGTATAAGATAAGAAAAACATTTATCTTACTATTTAAACTAATATCACAATAATCGCCTATACCACCCATACAGCACCGAAGCTTTCAGAAACACTTCAGAAACATTGTAACATTGCAACAATGTTTTCTGAAATGTTTCTGAAAGCTTCGGTGCTGTATGGGTACTTGTATCAATTATAGGATACTCGGACAATGATATATGGTCTTGAAGGATTCTTGGTAAATGTGCAGAATTGGCGCCCCAGCAAGAATCGCCATTTTTTTTGTAGCAATCAATAAAATAAGCTATAAAAGTACAGGGTGCCAGCGAATATTTGGGACTTGCTTCTTGTGTAGATAGAGCGGACTAAACTAAATCGAAAAGTCCCCAACCATCTTGCAATGTTCGCAATAGTTAACGAGTTATTAATTATAAAAAATCGGCGTCTCAGTCCAGCCTTCTTCGCAATGCAAGCGCGCGGCGAGATACGGCCGGCCCGTGTTGAGGCCCCGGACAGCGCACATGTCTAAAAGACGTCATAAAGGTATCTTTAAGACATCTTTTAGACTTGTGTGCTGCCTGGGACGTTGCTAGGCGCGCAAGCGTTGTTCATTAAAAACGGCAACAGCTACATGTAATAAACAACTCCCCGCGTGTCTAGCAACGTCGGTCGCGGGCAGGCCACATCTAGCCGCGCCCTTACACTGGACGATAGACCAAGTTAAGACGGCGATTTTTTTATATTTAATAACTGGGTAACTATTTTTGTCAAAAAACCGCTCGGCTAACAAATCGCGCACGGCGAATCGACGAATTTTTCCTCCACACTATTCACAAATATATAAATCACAAATCGCGCATAGTGCGGCGCCAGCTTAAGATGGATCATATGGAAATAGATAGATTGTCAGAAATCTCTCGCAGAAAGTCGCAAACCTATGTGGAACCGCACAACGCGTGGATCTAATTTCCACAAAACTACTTTTCCGAGTCATTGTAACCTGTCTATGAACTTTGCTTATTTTCTTGTCAACGTTTCATTCCGACTATATGAGTAGTATTGAATAAATAATACAGTTTTCGTACGAAAATTCGAAGCCGCCTATTAAAACCGCGCGTACACATATTTTGTAGCTTGTTTTGTTAATTGCATTTAAAAATAATTGCGATTTCTGCTGGAGCACCAATTCTGCACAATTGCCGAATTCTTTTTGTCCAACTCTCTTTATTTTTGTTAGTTTAGTATTTTCAAAAAATTTCCTTTTTATTTCTCTTTTTCTGACTAGCTGCACTTACTCTTTAAATATGAAACAGGCGATATTCTCTTTCGCATTGTTGAAAAGCCACTACTAATAAGCAAACTAACTTCTAAAGAAGCACTTTGCGTAGAAATGAACAATTTTATTACTATTAAGAGATTAAAAGTACTAATCTCAATTTTGTTTAACAAAAAATACACCGTATTCTCTTTTATTTTAAATAGCTCTTGTAAATAATTTATATTTTACATAAATATCTTCTTTTGGCATTTGAAAATAAATTTATTTTTATGACAAATAACAAATTATTTACAGTCTTTTATCATAAGATATAAATAAATTACAAATTTGTGCTACATGCTGTGCACTTGGTAGAAAATTTGTTTTTCCAATTCTTATTTAATCTAATCACCAACATCAAGACAAGCTTCAATTTACCAGTATACAGTTAAATAACGAGCTAATTTTATTTTTATATAAGTCAGTCTTTGAACGCGAGATGCTTACGCAGCGAAATAGTTGCTATATTTTAAATCGAAAATTATATTCACAATGCTACGTATAACATTTTTGCATTCTGTCAATGTAAATCTCTTATTTCGTTGAAAAATTAGTGCAATCGAAATATGACACTATTAAATATAATTTGAACATTACTTACAAACAAATTTCTATCTAAACATTTTGTGACATTAAAGAACTATGACTAAATTGCTTTAAAAATTTAACCTGATCAGAGACACTGTAGTAAAGCGGCCGGTCAGGAGATTATTATTTAAAGTACTAATGACTCAAGAATATGTTCATTGGAAACGTAAAAATAAAAATATTGAGTTTGATGTCTCCACACTCCGATTCAAACCTCGCCGTCTCCTAGCAGGTCGCTTCACTACAATATCTCTGATCCTGGAACTTCGCGGACGTTTTCGAAGGTGAGGTACAACGAAATGACCCCAAGTGTTAGAAATCGTTGGTGTCATTAAATTGCCGTTGAATTTTTGAAGCAGTTTAGTCATGATTCCATTTGCTCTATCTTTACTTATCTGTAAATCTTAAAACCATAAAGGCTAAATGGAATTCTGAAAGATATGTTTGTTCATTGAATTACTTGTATGCACATCATTTTGTACATTATACATGCGGAAGTGAAATCGTCAATTTAACATACTGATTGACGAATGACAGCATCAACATCTTTCTCGCAGTCTCACGAATACCACACATACATATGCATATGGATATAAGAAATGATGTGCTAATCGGTAAGCGCATCGTCAATTAAGTCCACACATTTATTCTAAATAAAGTTTTTATCGTATATTAAAAATACTGTATCATTGCTAGCATCACTTTTCTTTCTCAAATGCTTTTTTATTATTTATTATCTATTATCTATTTAATTATCTATTCGTAAGAAGAATAGCTTCTTCAAGCAAAGAAATTGTAGAAACAAAAATATCCTCGTCTCGTCGTCGATGTTTTTCAATGGAATGAACGCTTTTCGAGTCCAAATCCGAGACTCTGACACTGCTTAAAAAATAATGTTGCTCTGAAAGTTTTATCGTATTTTCCACAGGCATTCTTGATGCATTTTCTCTGTAAGAAAAAAAGAAAATTTATAATTGTTATAACTTATACTAGTTATACTAACACATGCAATTATCCGAGATGAGTTTAACATGGCAAAAGTGATAATCATTCATACGTTGCACATTTGACGCTACAATTCACGTTATATATATTTATGAATTGTATGTTTTCCAAGATATTTTCTGAATTAATTTTAATTACATTAAATCCACGATCACATAATCATAATTAGATAAATGAAATATTTGCTACAATACATTGGGTAACCATTATACGATTGGACAATGACTATAGAGAATAATTAGAAAGCGCATTTCCTCTTATAGGACTATTGCATTAAATCAATTTTGTCATCAATTTTGCCTTTGTTATAAAATTTATACTATTCTCGGCGCTTTAAACATTCAGTGAAAATAGGGGCCATTGTTTCGAACAATACACTTACGGATGCAATTCGCGGAAGGTCATTAATATCGAACAATCTCTGGCTGTGACAAATAAAAGGTAATTTTGTAATGCTGACAAATGTTCGACAGTAATCTGCATATCTGCCTTTCGCTCGGCGTCATCGTTGCTAGCTCTTTGGTTACACAGACTTTCGGTTTTATAAAATGGTTGGTGCGAATCTAGGTTGGCACTAATTTCTGTTTGCAATACAAGATCGCTATTTACAAACGTTGTGTCGGTATTAGTAGATAAGATACACTCTGAGCTGGTATTACAATTTCCATTAAAATCATCATTGCATTCTTGTGCAATTGTGCTCTTAAAAAGCATTTGAAAGTCTATTTCCCTCGTGGTCTCCATTTTCTGAACTGCATTCTGAAACAGAGAGAGAGAGAGAGATAAGTATTCTATAATTCACATTCAATAAATATTCCTTCTTTTATATGTGCATGTTGTAAGTATAAAATATATACCGTAGATTTATCAAGTGAAGCGTGAAAAATATTACAAGTTTGATTTAATTTTGTCCAGCCAGAGCATATCATATTGTCATTTAATACCGATGCAAACTTGGAATAGACGCTGTAAATATAATTAATATTCACGTAAGACAATCGCTGCATATTCCACATTCGTTCCAGCACCGAGTTCTTTGGTAATTCGCTGCCATCAAAATTGCACTTCTGCAAGATGAAAAAAATTAAAATTAGACGGCGACGATCATTATTTTCAATAAAGAATTATGTTCAAAGCAAATACCTTTCCCGCGTGGCGAAGACACCATTCGGCTCTCACGACCGCGCGTGGTGCGGCACAAAATGTCGTTGAAACTTGATTCGGGGGAGGAAGAAAATTACGTGAGAGGGCTGATAGTTTCAGCGGCTCTTGGGCGACAGGTCGCATAAGAGCGGCACAAACCAACTTGCAGAATTCGTCGATGTTGCGAGCTCGCTCGCCGCTCTCCGTCGCCTCATTCCGAAACCACTCGTCTAGCACGTTCTCAAGATCATCTGACGAAGATGTCTGATCGTAGACGACGATGCCATCCTTGAAAATTTTCAAATTGTTCTGCGGTGATTTCAACAGCTCTTCTATGGCAGCTTTCATGCGCGTCTCCACCCCGGAGAACAGATCGAACGGACAGTAATTACTACGAGCGGCAATACTCTTTCTCCGCAGCTAAAAAATTATTCTGTTTTAATTTGTACGTTCTGATATTTATGTTATATGTTACTACAGCAAATCTTCGATTTAACGGATCTCGATGTAATATGAATTTCGGAATTAACGAATATTGGACACAGTACATTATGGTGTATAATTAATAAATTTTTAAAAAATTAAAAATTAAAAGGAAGTTAATTGAGAAATTATCAAAATAGTCTTCAACTATAAAAAGGTGAGTAAACGTTACATATATGCTTTATTATAATTTGGTAATTTTAAATTGCACGATACTACATACTATTTTAAAGCTTTTTTATATTAACAACAGTAAAAAATAGTAAAAAAAGTGGCTCCTCCAGGATACATTCGATTTAATCCATTCAGTCACGCAATTCAGGACGCAATTATTACACGTACAGTGGTTTTCTATGTTTTTGAGGTCGCTGAATTCAATGAAATCAGATTTTTGAAAGTCCTAAATCCAAGATGGCGGATCCAGTATGGTGGACTGAAATAAGTTAAAAAAATTCATCATTTTTCACCGGAAGTCAACCGGGGTCTTTTGGGCCGCTAAATTCGAATCTTAAGTGAAATTTTAAGAATTCAAAATGGCGAATCCCACGGTATATGTACCGATTTTCATAGAAAATGTTTAACTTTTTAATTTTTAATTACCATATTCCGCCATTTTTAATTTTAAAAACCTGACTTCGTACTTGACTTTTGCGATCAAAAACTTTCTTGTAGGTATATCGATTTTCATGAAAAATGAATTAGATCCGCCATCTCGAATTTTTCCAATTTAACTTCAAATTTGAAATCAACGATTCCAAAAACATAGAAAATAAGAAAATAATTTTGGCATATGTTTACAATCAAATTTTTCTTCACAAATGAATTAAATATTAATAAAATGCATTCTCTCGAGTTTCAATTTGTTTATAATAACGACTCCAGTATCAAATTTCAACCCTTAGGAACCCGTAAAATGAAAAAATTCAATAAAAAAATTTCAGAGTAGAAGTTATAGCGAGAAAAAAAACGAGATCATAAAGGCGGTAACTCAAAGTACCCATGGCTGAAAGAGTAAAGGGGTACCCTCTCCCTTAGCCCGTTAAATCGAGGATTTACTGTTTCTGTAAAAGTAAAATTACATTAAAAGTTAATGCTGCTCGTTAGATACCTTGGCGTACTGATTGAGACAATACGGGCATCCAGGAAACCTCTGCTCCGCCTCTGGTAAATATCCCTGCTTCGGTTTTATCTCCACGCAGAAAGTCGAACGGCTACGGAAGACGGTTTCATCGAGCTCCAATTGCAAATCCAAAAAAGTATAATCCGAAAACTTCGTGGCGTACGTGTCCGTAATTTCCTTATGCCGTCGCTCCTCTGCAACAACGTGAGAATCGTCGCGTTAAACGAACGTCTCGTTTCTTTCTCGGTTTATCTTCAACATATTAATTACATAAAATTACATAAAATTTTATCGACCGCCAAACTCAACGTTGTATAACGACAAGATGCCCATTCGATAACACGCGCGCGCATAAAGCGCGGTCGTGGAATAACAACTGTTCGAAAATAAAATTCCTTCGCCGGAATTGCGGCGGAGGGTGGTACCGCAGACGGCGCGTAGGCGTGAAACACTTGCGATTCACGTGATTCTGAAATAGAAGGAAAGTCACGCGAGCGCGCCGCCGCGCCGCGCTGGGTCGAGAATGCTTTTAGCGAAATAGTAGAACCAAATCGCATAAATACAGTCGCGTAGCGCGATATACGGCCGATATATAGGGGTCGGGCGAGGAGATTCGTGACTCTTGTTGCGTCACTCGCGATAAAACGCCCTCCGCGTTGACGAGGAACGGGGTGATTTAAAGGCCCTAAATCGCAACAAGTGCGACTTGCGGAGCGGCGAAAATAGATGGCGACTAACGGCGGCTAACACGGGCCGATACGACTTTCTCGGCAATTAAAAGATATCGAAGTGTCATAAAAAGAAGAGTGAGGTATTCAAACGCCGCCCACCTTCTCCCACGTGGCCGTTATCTCTCGCAGTTAACGCAGGTAACTTTCATAGATCGCGCGCGGATAAGCCTCTGCAATAATGGCGGTGAAAGAATAACGCGAGCTATGAGTCACATTATAAACGCTGTATGCGGCGGCGCGTTCCGAGAAACTGCAGGGGGGAAACTGTCGTTCGCGGTTAACGTCAGTGAAAAAGGGTAGCCGTTAAGGTGTCGAGGCGCCGCGACGCGAGTCTAAACAGCGCCGTAATCTCTCACCGACGATTGCGAGACGATCGTTTATCGGGGAGGAGCGGGGGCAGGGAGGGGGGGGGGGAGGGGGGAATAGCATAAATTAACGAGCGGACGGCCTAAACTTTCCCTCCGCGCATTTACCACCGTCGAACCCACACGCGGCCGTAAGATATCGCCACAATTAAACGCGTCAAACAGAAGTTGCCTCGTTATCTCGCCTATCCGTCGTCGGAATATTCGAACGGGTATCCGAAATTGGATGTTACCCCATTAGTCAGCCGCGTCCCTCGGAATCGTTAACGGCTGAATGCGAGAGTTATGAGTCTCGCGAGAAAGCGTCACACCGGGCCACGTAAGAATAACATTACGCGCGATCGCGGCGCGACCTGCGCATGCCTTTGGGTGATAATTAATGCCGATTTGCAACACTCGCCGGTCGCCGATGGAAATAAAACGAAAGGTAAAAGCGGGCGAGAGAGAGAGAGAGAGAGAGAAACGAGCGGGGGACAAGGAGTTGAGAAAAGTCGAATTGGAAAATTAATTTTTTCCCCGCCAACGTCATTAAAGTCGATTAAACGTACCGTATAAGCATTCTACGCTGTTAATCATCGGGCACTTTTTGCTCGTCGGTCTCCGCTCATTTTTTTGCCTATCGAGAGCTGCAACAAAGCTATTTCGCCGCCAGACAAACTCGACGGTACAAATTTCTCCTCGTCCGACGGGCGTCCGGCGGAGCGAGAGAGGTCTGTGTCAAGGGATAATGACGCACGGTAATTTCGTTAAATGCCGAGCACGCGTGACTCAAAATTTTCGTGCATCGTGCACAAAGTTGCGGCTCGATCAATTTCTTTTTCTCACCAGCGGAGAGAAAGCTGCGTATCACCGCTAATATCGAGCGATAATTTATTGTAATTTCTTCGGCGCTATCTCTCCCGCCCCGCGAATTTGTATCGAGTAATTTCGCGGAGCTTCTTTCCTCTCCTTCTTCTCGTAGATAACAAAAGTTGCCCGTCTACAACGGGCTTGTGCAACGAACGCGCATTGTCTTGCTGCCGCGAATTACGTCTATTACGCGAGTTGTATCTTTTTTCAGGTGCAATTTATGCGCGCGTTAAAGAGGTCAATTACTCCGACCGGCCATTTTCGTGTAACTTCATATACTACGTCCGTTCCAGCCTACGTTAGCATTGTTGTTGTGTCGGGTAAAGGGACTGATTACAACATATCAATACGCTCGACGCGGAAACGTAGTATCGAGATACTCTCACGCCAAGATAGCGCAATGTGCTGCTGCACTGGCATCATTAACGCGTCATTAACTGCATTTTTCACTGTGAGGCGAGCTAGTCGGTAAGTAGCGCTCGGAAATGAAACAATTACGAATCTTAATAATGCCTCATTATGTAACTTGGTGTGTGTATAGGGGGGGGGGGGGACGTGGAAAAAGATAGAGCCATAAGGTAAATGTCCCAGTGATTAAACATGTCCTAACGCTTGAAGCATTAATATAATATGTACATATACAGGGTGTCCCATTTTAACTTGGACAGTAAAATATCTCAGAAACTGAGCCCAGCGAACAAAAATGTTTCGGACAAAAGTTGTGTGGTTTCGAGGGTGACATAGGACGGTGTCATTAATTTGACCTTGAATAGTTGCTTGAAGGCCACGTGAAGGTCACCTTCAATTTTTTAAATGGAACCCCCTATTGCTTATTATACTATCTTATTCTACTAATTAATATGAGCAACTTATGTCTGAAACATTTTTTGATTTGCCTATAATACTTTTTGAGATGCTCAAGGGAAAATTTATAACTTTATCGATGTTTAGCTTATGATAACTCGATAACTACAGCTATTTATAAAAATATATAACCGTGTGGTCGTGCCTTATTAGCGCTTCAATCACCTTGTGTACTTTTTATATCTTACTTTGTTCAAGTTATTTTTTTAAGCAAAGACTTTTTAACTTAAATTTACGAAAGTAATGTTCGAGAATGTTTAGGCAATGTCAGTCACCCGTTGAAAACGTTGTAGAAAGACTTTTAGATTAGATATGTCAGGTCTATCACAGGTCTATCGCGAATGCATAAGGAACTTTCCACCGTGGCAGCGAGGGCGATACAGGGTAGGTAGCCGGTAACGCGTAGGTTTACACAGTCTCCGTTTACACATTCCTCACTGCAATCTTTGAAAATAAACGTCCGACACGGCGGTCCAGTTGCGAAAATATTCCGCGTGACGTAGGTCGATCTCCGAAAATAGATGATACCGAGGACTATACCCCAGAAAGCGAGCGAGACCGAGGCAAGAGAGTACGAAAAAAAAAGCGGAGAATCTCACGAGGTCGCGGCAGGTGCCGTGCGTTAACGCGGACCGCGAAGAGATGCGTTTACGAGGATGGGTTGAAAAGTTTTGAGCCTCAACATGAAGATGGAATTACTTGTCGTCGCCACTTCCCACACAACGCCCAAGCTTTCGGAAACATTTCAGAAACATTGCAAATTCCAATGTAACATTGCACAGACGGTTGTCTAATTGTAATATTTCGCCGACAATGTTTCAGTAACCTTGCAGAAATATATTATAAAGTTTGCAAAATGTATTTGTAACGTTTTCTAATATTGTTTAGATTTTTCAAATTAATATTATTTCTCACGTATTCCAAACGCAGCCTAATAGCATGTATAGCAACGCCACCTAATAGTCTTGTGATTCCCGATATTACCGATGTCGGTCTTCTTCGTCCACGTTGTCCAAGTTCAACGTGTATCTTCGCGATCTCCAACGTGCCTCTCAACGATACATAGGAAATACATAAAAAATATATTATATAATACATACATATATAGGAAATTTAAAACGAAACTTTCCGAACAACCTATTAAAATCTCACTCTTCTACGTTCGTAGAATCGAGACAGCCTATGTTTCTCTCTCACTCGCAGGAATTTGACCAACTCTTACGACCAGTCTCTGATTACAAGGTAGTCATAACATCCGTAGATGCCTATTTTGCAGAGCAAGACGCCAACTAGTATTTGAACGGGTTAAAGCGGTTGGAGCATCGCTGGATTAAGTGTATCGACTTAAAAGGAGGCTATGTCGAAAAATAAAAGTGAGTTTGACCGAAAAAAAAAGAAATTGCTTCCATGTCAGACTCCAAACTTTTCAACCCCCCCGCGTATGTCGCTGAAATATTGAGTTGCAAGAATTTCAAGTTCCACGAGGCAACATTGTTGCGGAAAACACAGCGTCGACGTTCGTAACAATGTCATATTTTTATATTTTATACCTAACTCGACTATTTCATAACTCACGGGCGCGCGCGTGCACAAAGGGAGAGAGAGAGTTTAATACCAGTAAGGAAGGACGAAAAGCGCAATTAACCTTTGGCTTAGCAGCGCCAAGTTTTTTTAATAAACAATAATGTCGTGAGTCAGGACCGATATGTATCCAACAATTAAACTAGAAAAGGTCATCTTCTAATAAAATAGTTGTTTGCATTATGTAATATTTTTATTGAACAGGTGTTAAAAATTTGTCTCATTAATATTATTGCTTCCTTTATTTCTTTCGGTAAAATCTTTCCGCTCGATTGTTTGGATATAACATTTTAATATAAAAAATAATTAAGTATCTAGTTTGTATAAATATTCATTCTAGTTGGCGCTGATGATATCGTTACTTTTGTAGAGGCAATAAAAATGTATTTCTTTTTTTAACAAAATATATTCAAATATTTAAATTACATAATTCTTGATCTGATGACGCTTATACTCGGCGTCTTTTTTTACCTTTTTTTTCA
Organism: Vollenhovia emeryi; assembly: GCF_000949405.1. Classification (NCBI taxonomy): domain Eukaryota; kingdom Metazoa; phylum Arthropoda; class Insecta; order Hymenoptera; family Formicidae; genus Vollenhovia; species Vollenhovia emeryi. The sequence continues at coordinate 94,649 of NW_011967222.1, forward strand.
GAAATATTTTATACCTAACTCGATCGAGAGAGAAAAGAGGGGGGACGCATTGCGGCGCACAAGATACGCAATTTGTTATTTCCCGGTGTTGCGGCGCGTGCATCTCTTTCCTCGGCAACTTTGTTTGCGTCGCTCGCACGTCGCGCATATTACGGACTGGCGGGGACAAGAAAGCGGCTTTCTTCGAACGAGCCGTTAATTAGAGAGACTTTAATGAAAGCGGCCGCGGGGAGTGTCACGATGACGACGCACGCGTGATTCGGTCTTCGGCATGGGCGTTGGACGTCGACCCGGCCTGGCGCGGCGCGGCGCGGCGTGTCATTAGGGAAGCGATGAAATTGACGGTGAAATTGCCGGTATTGGCGCGCAGCCGTTCGTATTTTTGTCGCCCCGTAATGACGCGCACGGGAGCGTGCCGGGACGCGACGCGAACTCCACGTTTACAACGGGAAATCGATACTGCCGTATCGCGCGGGCGCGCAATATCGCCGGAGATAACCGCGCGCGATTCCAGTGCGCGAATAACAGCGGTTTCGCGGATAAAAGTATCGACGGCCGCGCAAATTTCACAATGTATACGCGCAAAGACGTCCCCCCCCCCCGCGCACGGCCACGATAACCCCCGGCGAGTAACAGGCCCCGGGGGACTTTTGCGTTATCGGAGGATTGAGGAACGCCTCGACTCGTACGAGGCGCTGATCAAATCTCTGCTGTATTTTTATCAGGGGGAAGGGGAGGGGGGGAGGGGAGGGGAAAGGCGGCGACCACAATTGGCGCGATAATCGAGAACACGAGTAAACGTCCGCGGTATCCGATACCTCCGGCTGAATTATTTATGCGCGGGATACGCGCAGGTACGACGCGGCGCGGCGGATGGTAATTGCGAGAGAGGAATATTGAATTTTGCGTTCCGCGCGATAACGGAAAAATTAGATACGAGTTTTGTAGCTTAAAACTGTTATATCGCCAAACGTCATTTGCCTTTTAAAGACACCGTTTTCCCCTCGTACAGATTACACGTTATGCGCCAGCGAGCGCGGTAATTAGCCGCGTTTCCTTAACGATATTTCTCGAAATAGCCGCAGACCGCTGGCGGAATGGGATTCCTGCGCTCGTAACCGCCGACGCGGCTCCTCGCGAAATATATTTTCTAGCCGCGACGCGACCGTTTCACCCTCGCGCGCTCTTCTCTTGCAATCGAGCGACTTTTGTCGACGAAACGACCAACGACGGCAGAGGAGGGTAGCGGCATGGGCTCCCATTTCCAATCGCCGCCGGAGAAAGTGCCGACGTGTCAGAATATCGGCGAACCCGCGGAAAGAAAAGCGGAAGAGCCACGGCCGACCACTTGTTGCATCTGCAGCCGCGGGAGACCAGACCGGATAGAGACTTTTCGCCGGTAAACCGGTGTGTAAACGGATAAATACAAGTTTATCCGGATAAGTGCGAGCGCGGCGCGGCGGCGGAAACGCAAAGGAAACGTGCGTTCCGTCAGCTCAATTATAGAATTTGTTAGTACAACAGTTCTGAGAACGTACGCAGCCCTGAGGTAAGCGCAAGGTAAGCTAACCGCGTGGAAGACCCAGTAGTAAAAATAATGCGCAAAGTGCTCCTTTGGAAGTTATTTTGCTTATTAGCAGTAGCCTTTCAACAATGCGAAAGAGAGTGTCATCCGTTTCTTATTTAAAGAGTGAATGCAGCCAGTCAGAAAAAAGAGGGAAAAAAAGAAAATTTTTTGAAAATACTAAACTAGCAAAAATAAAAAGTTGGAAAAAAAGAACTCGGTAATTGTGCAGAATTGGCGCTCCAGCGGGTGATATAATTTTCCAAAGGTGATATAATTTTGGCCGGTACTGTGAATACATGAGAACGCAAGGATGGAGAAAATGGAAGGAACGAACGAGCAAAATACACGTATGAAAAGCGGGAGGTGAAAACACGTAAGAATAATCGTATGAGAGAGAGACAAGAAAGATGTATGGCATTATTGAATAAAATAAAAGTGCGTAGCAGAAGCGGAAATTGCGTAAAAGAAGATGAAGACACGGTGACCGAGTGTGAGCAGCTCTCGCTGCGCGCTCGGTATCTAGTAAGTATAATAAACTTACACTTACTAAAACTTCGGTAAACCGTTCTGACACGCATCCGCCGACCGCACGCCAATGGGCAAGAACCGTTACGCTTGCGAGGCCAAAAAAGACGACACGATCACGCGACTGCGGCGGCGCAAGGGGGAAAAGAGGCTTCCACGACTTTTCTCGTGACAGCGCCGAGACATTAATTTTCGTAGCGTTAATTACACGAGGTAATATAAAACTGAATTAATTCGTACGCACTTGCGAATGCGGGATCGTGACGCGACACGACACCGGGGCATTCCGATTAGGATCTCCTTCCCAGCGGCCCCGCTGGAGATGCAACCGCGCGTAAATCCTGCCCACCCACCTTATCGAGGATTTTCTCGCAGGGCCCCGTTTCACAAAGTCTGCCCAGCAGATTTCCGGTGGAAAACACCCGGCGCTCCCCGCATGGCCGACGCTACGAGCGTCTACGCGTAAACAACGGCAGCCCGCGCCCACGTGTGGACGTATGCAAACGAGTATCGGACGTCTACGTAACAATCCCGTGTTCGTTTTATGTACGCAACGCGCGCGCGCTGTCGTTTCCGCGCGAAGTAATACAGAGCACATAAATAAATCGTACGCGAATTTATTTCCTTATTTTTGTCCTCGAACCTCGTATACAATTATTTCTTCTATTCAGCCAGCAGCCCCGTTGGCGCCCACGCATTACGTTAAAATCCACATATTAAGAAACGATTAATCGTTAATATTTTAAAATAATCTCATGAGGACGGTTCCGGTGATCGACGGATCCCGATAAGGCGCGGAGCGACGACTGCCCGGAGCGATCTCGCACCGAAAGAGAAAAGGGAAGTAGTACCACCGAACGAAATTACCGCGCGTTGCATACAATGGGCGGATCTCCTTCTCGCCGATAGCGGATGATAAACGTCGCTGCATTATTCAAAAATAAATCCCCGCGCGCGTAGCCGCGATCTCGCGCTTTCATTGTGCGCGCGTGTAATAAATGTTCCCGAACAAAACGCATCCTTCTAGGATAAGGATGGAGAGAGAGAGAGAGGGGAAGCTGGGAAATCATCGCGAAATAGAGATGATCGTTTTCCCCCGTCGAATAAGTACGTTTCCCCCCTCTGGCGCGCCTGCAGATTATAATAGTTAACTTTGTTATTTTATTATTGATACCAGTCGTCGAACGCGATTCTCTGATATATCTCTCGCAGTTTTCAAAACGCATAGTCGCACCCACAGAACAAATTTTCCGGATCCAATGCTATTACACTTCAATGTATCATAAAATATATATATTACTAGAAATGACAAAACGCGCGCTTCGCGCGCGCAGTTTGTCATTGAACATTGTATATTTTTAAGAATTTGTATACATGCAAAGAAGTTATTGTATGCGCAACGTCAATTAAAAATAAAAAGTAATTTATCACTCACTGATACGATTCGCAACAGCAGAGTTGCACATCGTTAACTATATATGGTAAACTGTAAAAATACAAATATGTATATGATTATTACAGAGTAATTATGTGAAATCTAAATTATTGCACTAAATATACAAATCTTTCAGGAAAAATATAGTTAAAAGTCTGGGACAATTTAGAATTCCTCAGTATATACCAAATAAAGTATGCTGTGTGGGATACGTTCAAAAATAATTTTTAACATTTAATAACATTTAATAAATTCCATCTTAACTCAGAGAGCCAAGAAGCGACCACTCCGGCCTTAGCTCAGAGAGCCGAGATGTGACCTATTCCATCTTAGCTCAGAGAGCCGAGAAGCG
>NW_011967222.1:99464-109636 GCF_000949405.1 Vollenhovia emeryi
CGATTTTAAATGATTGAAACGTATATAACAAAATCTTTTTGCGTTTTTTCCCGGATTGGCTACAGCTTCGATCGGTAATCCATCCCTCATGGTAAAAGATTGGAACAGCCTTTATGAGTCACCCTGTATATCCTCCTCACAGGACCGGCGCGTTAAAATATCATCAAAAACCTACCGTAATATTTTATGCTATACAAATATAATGTAAAAACGTGCAGATTGAAGGGGTTACACATACATATTCATCCGAAAAATCGTATCGTCACTCTAAGATTAACATTGTAGCGAGCAATCGGTTTGTCACAAGTTAAAGTAAATTTAAAATATAACGATCTCACTGATTGGCTGTACGAAAGAAACTTTCCTCGGTTTCCGAGGGATGTTAGGAGAGATGTTAGGTAGGCAGTTAAGAAAAAGCAAAGAAGAGCTAAAAGAGACGTATGAAGGTATTAAGGGTCGCCTGCAATTACGCGGCTTAATCTGTCGTGTTCGCACGACGGCCAGAAACGTTCATCTCTACCTATATTCATTAACGGTTTTCTTCTTTTAATTACTATAATTACTGCTTCTCCGCAACACTGCCAGCGTCCTACCGACGTTATCCGCCGTTGTGCGCACACGCGCCGGCTTTATTTTCAGGAAAAAGACCCGTCCTTTAGATCTTGCCGAATGATATTTGAATTTGCCGAAGCTCAAGAACACCATCGAAAATAACGAGGTCGAGACGAAGGTCTCGTTAATGGCATCTTCCTCGCAGCTTTTGCACATAATGTTCCGAGTTGTCACGAGTGATATCGACACGGGACGGATACATATTTTTACAGACGTCCCACCTGACTGTACAGCGATGGCTGCTACGAAAACCAGCTGACAGGGTTGTGCAGTAAATTTCTATCAAAATTTCTACCAACGTCCGCGGGAATTATTTACGTGTCGTTTACGTGCGCCTTTTTCACGCAGACAATAGTATCAATGTGAATTATTATAAATCAAACGATTGGCTGATCGATTTCTTTAATCTGTATTTTCGAATGTTCGACGATCCATCGTCATAAACATAATTCACATGGTTTACATGTACATGTAGATTATATTTTAACGCGTAAACGCCCAACCTCGCCAGCGGGTAAAGAATCCATTCGCATCTCTCGTTAGTGAAGTTTTATTTGTCGCGCACACATACGTATACTTATACTCTGAATTCTCGTCCTTCGTCCAGATCAGTGATCCCTCGGCCGATTTCGCGTCTCTAAAAACGACATTTAAACGTCCTCGCGCGCGCATTAGCTTTTCCAAAGGTGCGACACCTCGGCGGACACCTCGGGGTCGCGGCCTTTTCATAGGAGTAACTGATCGCGCGTCTTCGCCTGAAACGTGCGAACGTCGTGACCAATGCAGTGCGTCGAGCGAGACGCGCTGCAACTCCCGAGGCGCGTTTCCTTTTCTTTTTTTTTCCGTAAATTAAGAGCCACACACGTGCAATTCCGCGTTAAATTAAGAAACGTGATTCACAAATAGCGGCTGGGATTATGCGGGGTAACGTGTGTGACTCAGAGGCACATCAAGGAGGAACTTGAAAACGGACGGCGGCGAAAAAACGATAAAGCAATGACACGGTGCTCGGCGACCGCTGGCTTTAACGTCTCCTCGAGGACGCTCCTCGTCGGGCGACGTCATCTTTTTGAGAGTGCACAGCTGCAAGCGGAGAGTGTGGGTCGCAGACAGTCCGCAGGAGCCGCGCCGCGCGTCATAAATTTAGTCCGTCGCGGCGGACGCGGCGCACTTTATTTCCCAGCACGAACGAAAAGCGCCAGCCGCCGACGCCGCCGTGCCGCGCCACGCCGGCCGGAACCCGCGACATTTGGCTGAATTGTAAGTCAATTGTAAGAGGAGTTTACTATCGATCGAGGACGCGCCGCGCCGGCATATCGCGTTGCTCGGTGGGAAAGCTGCGTCCGCTGCCTCCCGAGAGCTCCGCTTAATTAAACCCTCGAGAAGTGGAATACATCGTGCCGATCGTTTCGTTCCGATACGGCGGCAAATGTTATTAAATCACCAAGATTCGTGGGCAAATAAGTATGGCTGGTCGCGCGCGAGTACGGATAGGCGATAGATATGGCGCGCCTAACCGTAGATCGCTTTCGAAGGGGAAGAACCGTTTTCCATATACCGCATCGCGGCCGATGCGCGGCGCCGAGACATCGAGAGAAGCCGCACTCCGGCGGATAGAAAGCCGTCAGGATGGAGTATCAATATAATTATCGCCGTTATGACCATTAACACCCTTCACCGCCGTAACGGTCGCCGGTCATGGAACAGCGATGGCGAGTCTCCTTGTTTACGTTTTGTCAATCGCCGTGGAAGAAAATAATTCGAGGCGCCCGAGTCCCGGCAGAGCGCCACACCGAACCGCGTGTGGGACCGCGCGGAGGGGAGAAGACCCGCACAAGTTGAGACGTGGAAGCGTTACGAGAAAGACTGTACGATGGTGCACAGTTGAAAAATTTGTGTTAAACTTAACAGATATCACATGTCCCAAACGGCCCACACAAATTTTTGTGTTAATTTAACACAATGTATTGGGGTGAATGCATTGGGAGGTTCGGAAAGTTTTCGCCGCGCACATTTAGATGGCTCTAGCTGCATATTTCGAGGGCACAAACAGCTATGACTTGAGTCACTTTGAAGGTCCGACATATATCAACGAAATTCAGTAAACAGACGTCATGCTTTGTGTACGAAATTACAAATTTTTAATCGAAATAGAAATGGATCGCAACAAGTTGTTTTTCCGTTGTGTACTTCTTCACTATTTTGATGTAAAAAAAAGTGCAGCTGCAGCTCATCGATTACTTGCGAAAACTTATGGTGACTCGGCTCCATCAGAGAGAACATGTAGACAGTGGTTTGAACGATTCAAAAAAGGTGATTGTGACATCAATGACAAAGACCAATCGGGTCACTCGATAGGGGGGGCGTGGTATATTATGAGCTGTTGAATTCGAATGAAACAGTCAATGCCGAACGTTATCGTGATCAATTAGAGCATTTGAATGCCAATTTGATGCATCAAATCGCCGAAAAGTGATTCTTCTCCATGATAATGCTCGACCTTATGTTGCTCCCGTACCCAGCGTACTCACTGGACTTGGCTCCATCGGATTATCATCTATTCCGCTCAATGCAACACGATCTGGAGGAAACACACTTCGCAAATTACAGAGAAGTCAAAAAATGGGTTGCTGAATGGATCAACTCAAAAAAACAAGCCATTCTATCGACGCGGAATCCAACTTTTGTCAGAAAGATGGGAAAAGGTCGTAGCTCCCGAGGGCAAATACTTTGATCAATGAATTCATTCATTCATTTTGTTATTTGAAATAAATGCGTATTTTAAGAGAAAAAACGGCGGAAACTTTCCGAACCACCTAATATTAACGGCGAGAGCAACCTACTATTATTTCTCCTACTGGACCGCTTACGAGAGCCAATCAGGATGCAGAGTTTTCGGTTAGGTGACTTAAGGCTAAATCCCGATTGGCTCTCGTAAGTAGGAAAAAATAGTATAGTTCGCCGTTGGCTTTAATATAACATCGGCTAAAAACGCCTTTATTAAAATCTTGCGATTTCGAATGCCAACAGAGAAACGTACGTCAATCAGATATCGCATTATCTTATCATAAGTGTAAAAGTATATCGGGGAAAAAAAGATATTCCGAAAAAATTGACAGTCTCGGTATAACACGACGGCATTGCAACATTCATCGCGGGTAATATTTTTGCTGTACCTAATGGCTACCCGACGTGAATTCTGCAACGACGAGAATAGTTGCGCTGGCTGCGCTTATTTGAGAGAGTAATTGAATTTATGTACGAGTTCAAAAGTTAATTAAAGTCGCCGAGTTTAGCGACGATCTATCTATTAGCGTCCATACAACACCATCCAATTGATTTCGATAGTCGAGTGAACATTCAGCGTTTTTACTCTTTTTACAGACGCTCCGTGCGTCTGTAGACAATATCATAACTCGATACAATCGATTGCACGGCATGAAGAGAGAAAAAAAAGAGTAAGATGCAACTGGATCGCCCCTTGTTCACAATATTGCAACGAAATCGATGAAATTTCAGCTCCAGGCCGCTCGCGTGCAGAAACCCGGTGTCCCGGGAGGCTACGGACGCGAAAAGATCGTTATTCGGCCGGAGCGATCGAAAAATAAGGTGGCAGGTGTAAGCCAACGAAAAATAACTCAGCGACTGCCTTAATAAAAACGAGAAGATGGCACGACCAAAACTAGTTACGACCCGGCAGCACCTGTTCGTGTTTGTTTCCCGAGAAAGGACAGCACGATTACGTATAAATATTGAAACCTTATATTCTGCCGGAGAGAGTGATAATATATGCACTGATTAAAAAAATATCTTACTCCAAAAAAATTTGCCATTAGGTGGCTCCTAATAGCTTATTAACTTAAGTTTAAAAAATAATAAACAAATTAAAACACGCATTGCTTTAATGTATGTATCTATTAAATATCGAAGAATAGATCACTTTAAATTAAAACATTTTTGTTTGAGTTCTATAAAATGTTTACTAAGATGTAATTTTCACAGCGGCGAAAATTGGATTTCTTATTTAACAAAAACAATTATTTTATTCAATGAATAGTATTCTGTATCACGTTATTTGAATGTAGAAAATGTAATGATTCAAATTAATTTACTCAATACACTACATAGATTTACTTGAAATTTGATATTTTTATTTAAATAGAATAAATATTGGCTTCGGTAAAAAAATAATTTTAAGTAAATCTATTTAGTTAGTTAAAAAAAAATTGTTTTGCCAGTGTGCGATGTTTGATAATTGGATGCATGCAAAAAGTATAAAGCAAGACACGTAGGGTGGCAGTTAATTATACAAAATCGCAAAGACTCGCGGTTCAATTTTCAAAGCCGACATATTTCGTGGGGATTTCTGCATGGTCTATGCAAGAGTACGAGGAGCGATAAAGAGCGGCGCGATATCTCTGACGTGTGGGAAAACAATTTACCTGGTCGGAGAGGGCGGACGGCGTTCGACAATTTGGCTATATCGGCCGTGTCGTAACGAACAATTTCGGGGATCTGCACGTAAGAGCCCAAAAAACAGGAAACCACGTTCCTGGCGTACCCCACCTCCCGTTGCACGCGTGTTCTGCCGCCATCCGGTGAAACCTCGCCCGGTAACGACTTCCGGAATCGTATTACCGTGTGCTCCTGAAAGAAGAAAAAATAAACCCAATAAAACCAAACAACGTCGACCGCATATTTCGAAACGCTTCATCTTTTGACAAACATCGAATGGAAATGTCAATTATATGTATAAGTACACGGCATAGAGCGCTAAAAAATTATGTCTTACTAACGCAGCTAGATTTCTAGCTGCGCAACAATAATTTATCGTTATTTTGTGTATCTGCTAGAAATTTGTAGTCTACAAAATTTATAACAGCGACGTTCTAGTAATATCTTCTGGAAAATTGAGGTTTTATGACGAAGTATTAATCATTCACATTGTATAAAAATGAATTTCGCTCCCAATCCGAACCATCTTGAGAGAATCTTGTTTTAATGATCTCCCATCCTCTACTAATGAGAGGTGAACACTTAGAAGTTATGTTCTCAAAGAGTCTGAATTACAATATACAGTTCATTAAATACTTTTTGGTTTATGTCCAAAGGTAAGAACTAATCATTTTATTGCTACGTAGCCGCTCAGTAAGCGATTGTAGATACTGAATGTATCTATTAATATGACCGCACTGCTTTGCTTATTATAACGAAAAATATAATTTTTAGACTGAAAATACATATACAGGGTATCTCGAAATTTGCGAATCAAAATACCATGGCAAGAAAGTGGTAAAAAACAAGAAAGTATTTGCCATTTTTCTTTCCAAGTATTCTTTGAGATAAGAAGGTTCAATTAAACCTGCTCGGAAAATGGCAAATACTTTTATAATTCGTATTCGTAACATTTAGATTCAAAATTTTCGAATAGTTCAGATACAAATCATAGAAAATTTCCCATTTGATCCAATTCGATTCGTATTCGACTCGCACATCTCATAAGTAAAGGCAATTGCGTGCGAAATTACATTGCATTTATAGAATCATACGCTGAGGGAAAATCGCATGATCGTAGAAACAAGATTCAAGGCGGACAGTAACGCGTCCACAGCTATTTCCTTCCGTCGGTGGTCTCGGTCTGTCTGAATAAACGACCCTGCATTTTCTATGCGCCTGTAAGTATGTAAGGTGGCTCGCGTTATCAGGTGCAGATCAATGCCTCCTAACCTGGCGACACCGCAGCCGACGAGTATGTAGGTCGACTTTATGAAAAATTCTCAGGTTAAAGATAACGGCCAAACCGCTCTCGTCCGTTGTTTCCAAGCATGCTCGACTTTGTCATCACGGACTTTACGAACGCTACCGATCGATGAACGTAGCCTAGGTTCTAAGCCACTGAAAATTAATTCGCCCGGCTTCTCTAATTTTCAATCGACGTCAGGTATTATATTATGGTAACAAGTGTTTTGATACGTAGTTTGATATTTGAGTGATCGTCCTTTTCTTTAAGCTTCTCTCGTTCTCTTTTTCACTACGTGTCTTTTCACAATCTCCAAACGAGAACAATGCCAATGATTCAGAAACATTTTGAAATCTTTACACAAGCCTCTTGGATGAAACGCATAAACGCAAATTAATAATATAATAACAAATATGTAGATAAATAAATGTTAATTTCGTGTCTTTTGGCTTTGAAAGAATTTACACATTTACACATCCAACGACACAATATAACGTTATTTTCCGAAAACGCGTCACAAGTCTAACAAATCATTTTATTGTATATTAATGATTTTTACTTTTAATAATAACTTTAACATAATTTCTTTATACATTTTTTTATTGTACCATTTATTATATTACGTTTGTTTCTTTTCATTTCTACTCTAAAGTAATTGTCTAGCTTTTTTTAGTTTTAATATTACAATAAATACCTGTCTGTTAGTGCCTATATTTTAGAAAATGGCAAACGGTACCAGATCTTTTCAACTGCAAATTTGTATCTCAACGCAAAAGTGTCCGTCGTCGAATTTCATTCGAGATTTCGAAAGGCAGTCATTACTCGCAACAATTTCGCAAGGCTTGGACAAGCAGGCAACTGTAACCGTTACTTAACAAGCGTAGCGCATTATGCGCTGTGATTTTCGGCACGGCGGCCGACACACTCGATCACGGCTATCGGCAAGTATCGCGAACCATGTCGAATTTGGTAATCTTATATGGAAAAACGAGCGATGACTAAGCGCCATCGATCCAGCACCTTGCGTCCGTTTTTACGATTTCGATCTACGATCGCGTCCTAATTACGATTCTAGATGAGTATCGAACCCGTAAAAATCAGATTTGGTCGCTTTCCCGAACGAACTGATCGCGCTCCAAATTACTATACGGTTCAACGTTGAAAATAATTGTCGAGCGAGCGAGATAGATCGATATTTCGTTATTTGGTGGCTCGCTGTGATTTTCGAGGCGAGCCCTAATCACTCTCAAAGTATCGCAATCAACGACGACATTAATTACCAGGGTGCGCCGGGTTTTCTATGCGGTAAACCGGCTGTGCTACTAACCAGCCGACATTTTATCGTGCAAAAAGACAGGAGATGAATGCCCAATCGCCCGTCGGCCCAATAATGACGTACGGTGAACGCTCGACAGGCAGTTACTACGCGTTCCACTTTGCTGACCGTTCGCGCCAACTATTGATGATTCGATTACAATCTCCAGAGGTGAGCAACGTCGATGTACAATTATTGAAAGAAAAGCAGACAAAAAAAACGCAGACGCTGGATGGAAATACATATATACAAAATTAGAGACCGACTATTGCAAAGCTGTTGAACAAATCGACAGAGTCAGCGACTTATATCTTGAGGTCTATGAATTTCAAATTGACACGATAATTGTCAGAAGATATTTATGTATAACATAATGCAATATAAAGGTAAATATAAGCTGTGATAAAGCTGATTATAGAATGATTGAGTGAGATACCGCGCATCGCTCCGGAGTCGCGCTGCTAGTATACTAGGTTTCTTACACTGAGAAAAATGTCCGATTAAATATAATTGTATAATCCAATTACATAATAACAAACGGATATATCCAATTAAATTGTATATCCGATGAAAATATGATCGGTTTTTCAATCAAATTTCATCGGTAACTGCATTTCATCGGATAAATTCATCGGATGTATCCATAATTTAATCGGAAAAATTAACCATCGGAAACACCGTTTAATTGGTTTATCCGATAAAAATTTTTCTCAGTGTACGTTTTTATTATTTATAGCTGTTAGATTAAACTTTTTCGGCAAGGCTAGCAGCCTACCGAAGATGAAGTAAAACCAAATACTCAAAATACCAGAACTGGATAAAACGGGCTTTAAGTCTAATACACGAGGAAGAAGAAGAAATTATACTTATCGGGGTGTTGGATTTTTAAGTAATTTACTAAATTCATCCGATTAAAACATGATTATTTTTTCCAATTTTTTTTAAATAAAAATTTTTACAGAGGCGATCGGGATATCGGAAAATCAGGAATTCCTGGAACGTACGCGGATTATTGAACCATCTTCTATCGAGTTTTGAGTTTATCGTTTAGTAACACTCAACATTTCCTTGTTGAAGTGAGAAAAAAAAGCAAACACGAACGCTTCACGCATACGAAACCAGAAATAATATACGTATTTAATTAATTTCAGTTGACGAAGAATCTCATTAATCTAATAGGCAACGCCGTTAATATACGACTGTCAGGAAAGCGTGTTAAACAGAGCAACGCCTAAGCTTTTCAACATGCGCGGACGCTGCATATTACATGCGGCATTGTTTTACAACGACACTCGCCGCCATAATTCACAGGCGTTCAACGCACCCGCGCGAAAATACACAATAAAATTTGGAACGTTCAATTTCTCGCGCCTCTCGGCAAATCTCTCAAGAGCGTGTGACCCAGCGTGAACCGCCAATCGATATATAGGCTAAGCCGGCTGACGTGGCTGCAAGTTTTTCATGCGTCACGTCTATTAATGCGGCTGTATACATACTTATATACCTGCCTGCGTGCGTCGTTTTTTCGTGCGGGGTCTGCCAACAAAAGTATCTCCAAGCGGAGAAAATACATGCCATTACAGCATGCATAAAAATATTGCGTAAGTCGGAGCAATTAGCATTTTAATTGAAATTGTTCAAATAATCAAATTATATAAATTAAACTCTCGCGATAGAAACTAATGGCTAGAAAGCGATACGTTTTATTAAGTATCGCTGTTGCTATTAATGTTAATATGTGCTGTGATGATCGCGTGTTTGAAAATATGTAAAAAATACATACCGGCCGTAATAAATTTAAATGTAATATCTATTAATTTCATGCCGCCTCAGTTTTTTGACAATAATTGACGATGTAGCCTTGCCAGTGATGGATTCACGACGCGCGGCGCTATATAAAGATTGAATGGCAAACGATCCGTAACGCGAATTAAATTAATTGCCTGCAGTAGAACAACACTTCGGCCGGGACGAAGCACGGCAAAAAATGCTAATCGCTTCTACAGTTGCGTAAGCGAAATTAAACGGGAGATCACGAGGCGCGTTTCGACCTCGTTGAAACGCTCGACGTGACTGCCGCTTAGATTAAGCTGTCTGTAATGCTTCTACGCGAGCAGTTTTTAATAGTTCATCTACGTACGCGAGTGACCCCGAGTGGCTAAATAACATCCTTCTTTTTTTTTTCTTTTACGCGAAGCAACGCGACCGAGTCGAACGGCCGTGTGTGCAAGTCCGATAAGGATAACACGCTGTACTATCGGGTCAAGCCAGTAAATGTACAGTGTATCGCATTCGATACGCTCTCAATGCGTGGCTTTCAGCGCTTTCTGAGGATACCCTTGTCAACTATCTCCCGTTGTGCAAACGCGGTACCGTACAAACACAACGTAAAAGTGACGTAACCGCGCTATCGCGCGAGAGAGAGAGAGAGGAGGGGGGGAGGGGGAGGGAGGAGAGAGAGAGAGAGAGAGAGAGAGAGAGAGAGAGAGAGAGAGAGAGAGAGAG
>NW_011967222.1:110390-186650 GCF_000949405.1 Vollenhovia emeryi
GAGAGAGAGAGAGAGTCCGGATTAGATCGGAAACCTCGCGCATCGTTGGAACGCACAAACGGAAAGCGCGTCCAAACATAGAAACGGAGCAGGAAATCGATATCGACGCCGATTCGTTTCGATTCAGCGCAACACGCGGGGCGAGACGGGGGAGGGGGCGGGCGGGGACCGGGAAGAGACCGGATGCCCGCTTCGGCGAACCGTGTCCAGCGCGCGTACGATCTCATTAAATTCAACATGACCCGTTCTCCCGTTCTCCGCTCGCGACAGATCGGACACGGGATCACGCGGAGACCTCAACAAAGCCGGAACGACGTCGTGCCTGCAGCTACACCGCATAATGCGCGCGAAGCGCGTTAATTCCCCCGCCAAAAATTCCGCGCCGCGACGAGTCTCGCGGTGGACGCGCGGGGCCCTCATCGGCGATCCCATTATCAATCTCACCGTGAATAAATCGAGACTGTACTTCAGCGACCACGTCCCGATCGTTTTATTCGTCTATAATACACCGGGAGACCCGTTTTGTTGAATGAAACAAAGTTTCGTTGACTCAACTGAATTTCTCGTTTGGATATGAGCAAGCAAATCTTTCAGTTGACACAACAAAAAAAGACTTTAGTTGGAAAATTTGGTTACGTCAACACACAAATTTGGCTCAGTGAGCACGCACGGAATCCTTTTGCAATATTCCACTAAACGAGTTCAGTCAACAAAATGATTCAATCAAATTGTATCGTTTTATTCAACAAAACGGGTCTCTCAGTGCAGTTTCGCTCATTCTGCTGATTGTCCCGAAAGAACCGTCCCGGCCCGTGACGGGGTACCTTATATGCCGGGCTATCGTGATCTCACTTATATAGAGACCCTCTAATCAGAGCCTGGCCAACAGAGTTGTCCGCCATGTTTAGTCAAATCCAACAAGAGAGAGGGCAGTACGAATATCTCACTATCTCTCTTTAAGCTGCCATCAGATCGAGACGTAACCGAAAATATAACCGCACATTGCACGAGGTTTGATAATAGTGTGAGTCAGCTGTTTATTGTTACGATTGAGAAGAGTTTATTGTTACGATTGAGAAGAGTGAGATAGCCTATGTTTCTCTCTCACTCGCAGGAATTCTCTTATGGCCAGACTCCGATTACAGGGTCTCTAGCCAAGATAATTTTCACTTAAGAGGCACTAACCGAAATGTTAAGTTGCTCGGCTACAACTTAAAAACGGTCAACATTTTTTCCAGAGTAGACTGTTACGAACAATCCAAACAATTCGATTACTAATTGTGGGCCCCAAAATGGGTTGCTAACTGTCTTCATTTTCCCCGAGTACGCGCGTCCAGCGCGGAAACGTTTCGTCTCGACCTGCCTGCACGTTCTCGCGCGAAGCGACGAGCGTCAAGAGCAGCAGGGCGGCAAGAGAAGGTAATAACAAAGATCGAACGGCTGATGTTTATTATCGAGAAGGATGTACCGCTGCGAAAAAAAAGGGAACAAGGAGAGCGAAAACAAACGATTACTCTTTTCCGAGGGAGTTTCATACCGCGACTGTCCAGCGGACACGTAGGTAAGGGTCGACGACCCCCGGAACTCTCGGAAGAACCGTGGAAGCGTATTAATTACAAATCGCTCCGAAGCCATCCATCGATCGACGGCCGACCATTCATCACCTGGCGATCGCCAGCACAGTTCTGAGGCGCGCGGAGAATCGATCGGTCGGCCGGTCCCCACTTCAGTGCCCTCCTTTCTTCCACCACCCGCTCGTACATCCCCGCCGCGTCAACCGGGAGGTCAACGGCCAACGGTTAATGGTCCCTCTTTCTCTCTCTTTAACCCGCTCTCCCATAAGCCCCAGTCTCTCTCTCTCTCTCCTCTCCCTCCCTCCCTCCCTCCCTCCCTCTCTCTCTCTCTCTCCCTCTCTCCCCCCCTCTCTCTCTCTCTCTCTCTCTCTCTCGCTCGCTCCATCTCCCTCTCGCGCGCGAGGAGAGTCGCGCTTCGTGGTTACCGCCGCATCCCGCTCGCTCCCTCTTCCGCGTCTACGTACAACCCTTTTCTTCCCTTTCTATCCTTCGGCTCGCTCCCACCCTCCGAGCCCTCTTTCCTCCAGGCTAGCTGCAACACGTCCAATGGCGTGACGATCGCTGGTGCGGAGCCGTGTGCACGCGCATCGGGCCGCGATCTATGACTGATTAGGCAGAGATAGGCCGCGCGCACAATTATCCGCACCTTGAAGAGCGAGACGTGGGGAACGGCTCCGGGTGACAGGCCGAACGGTTGTTGCGAGCGGACGCGTACGGGAAGAACAGGACCCGAGCGAATGGAGTTTTACATCCGATCGATACGTACTATCGACCCCGATCACATCGCAACACGTGAATATCAAGCTCGCCGACCGACCTAGTTTCCTTCGGCCGACGGTAAAGCTCGAATTGAATAATCCTTCCGTCTGTTTGATTCCACATTGTTAACGGCGCGACGATAATTCGTCGTATACGCACGCATGCAGCCGTATCGAACTGCAATTTCTGGCCGATTAGAGGCTGTGCGCCACGAATGCACGGCGATTGCGTACGCGACTAGGCGAACAGAAAACAGCGTTTCGCGGGACGCTATAATAACCCACCGATTGTAGCAACGTCAAGGTCCCAAGCTAGAGTAGACCAGGATACGCTGGCCGCGCGTAACAACCGCCAATGAGACGTCGCCATCGGCGTGCGTTTAGAAAATAATGTAATCCCTGTGATCACGAAGAGTCTGAGATAGTCGAGATGTGATTCAACCGATGGCGTCGCGCGGGAGAGAAGGATTGCGTTGGATCGAACCCGCGTACATCGCGTGATCAAAGTTCTCGAAACTCGCGGTCTGCCAACGATGATTCCCCTCACGCTGATGAATGAGCCTTCGTAATGCTCTCGTCGAGGCTGCCTCAAAAGATAAAGCCTCGTCTAAATTTCAATTATACATTCGCGCTTTGCGCAATGAATCCCCTCGCGTAGCTCAGCGAGTGAAAGAGAACGAGAGAGAGGGAGAGAGAGAGAGCGAGAGACTCTGAGGGAAGAATCCTTCGCCATTACTAGGAAAACTGGTCGTACGTGGCACGTATCGCGGTCGGATATCGAGCAGAACGGCTATCGCTAGGAAACCAGGTTACTAACATTGTGCTAGGTTGGAAGAAGAACGAGTCGGGAGAACGATTCGAACACACGCGCGGACTCGTTAGAGCCGTCGTAAAACCGTCGGTTGCCGATAAACGCGGCGGCGCGCAGGAAGATAACGAAACGTTCACGGGCATATCAACGGGGTCTAACGACGCTTTGCTCTTGCGCGGCTGGTGTCGCGGTTAACGGCTTAATTTACTCGCCCGCCCGATGCCAATGCGCTCACGGGTGACAGTCGGCGCCGACAAAACGCGCCCGAAGAACTCTCCTTCCGAGAATCGCGAGAACCGAGGGACCGTCGATAGACATATCGACGGTCCCTTCAAGTCGAGAGCCATCGAGGATTGAAGAGACGAAAAAATGCGCATTGAACTTTCATTTATAAACAGTATTGGAATGCCGAGTGCTCCGAGGAGAACTAAACTCTCGAGGCGCACTCGCGCTCTCGTGGGTCTTTTTCTTCTTTTTTTTTCACTCTGTGCGCTCGTCTTCCCTTCGTGCCACCGATAAGTCCCTCCGAGTCGATGCAGCCGAGTCACGTAATAAAATTATAAACCTACGGTGAGGATGACTCAACGCGCGGGTTAAGGTCGCTACGTGAAGAGGAAATACGTGACGAAAGAGAGAAAAGAAAACGAAGAGGATATGCGAAGAGGAGGAGAAGAAGTTGGTACATCCTACCACTACAAACCGGACGAATTTGCGATTAGCGATGCGTATGCTTGTTTAATGCTTATTCAGTAGAGAATTCCATGCTTGGAAACTTTTAACGCACCGTGACCGGCGCGGCGTGCCGGTACATTCTCTTGATATTGCCGATATCGTCGATACTTTAAGAGATCTCGACAGGATATCTGAAAGAG
Source organism: Vollenhovia emeryi (assembly GCF_000949405.1). Lineage (NCBI taxonomy): Eukaryota > Metazoa > Arthropoda > Insecta > Hymenoptera > Formicidae > Vollenhovia > Vollenhovia emeryi. The sequence continues at coordinate 114,406 of NW_011967222.1, forward strand.
CAGCGTCGATCCACTTTCTTTTATCCGCACTAGCGGCCATGATGAAGCTGACAAGTATGCAAGTTCGACAAACTCGCCGACGAGCGCAACGAGTTAACGGCCGACGGTGCGAAACGGAGATCAAGAGTTGCGAGGTGGTACGCATTGTTGTCATCGACTTGCACGGTGGTCGCGTGACACACGATGAGTAGAGCTGTGCCAACTATTCCGGGCGAGATTCGGTCCGACTCAAATTTTCACTATTTCAAAATTTCCAATCTAGACAGTTCGAATCCGAATCGTAACACCTGAGTCGTTCCACGTAAACCGGGCCACCCGTCTGCCCGGAACAGATTACAATTAAACAATTTTTTCGGAGGTGCAAAATTTACTTAACAATAAACTTTCGAACGCTAAAAATTAAGATACGTAATGGCGGATCCAAAAAGCGTCCGTATGGACAGGTAATTGCTGTTCTGGGCAGACGAGTGGCCCGGTTGACGTGGAATTACTCACCTATATCGTTAATTTTATAGTAAATACGAAGGAGGATTGAAAAGTTTTGAGCCTGACGTGGAAACAACTTTTTCTCGGTCAAACTGACTTTTATTTTTCGACATAGTCTCCTTTTAAGGCTCGGTTTCACCAACGTCACTTAATTTTAAACTTAGTTTAATTCAAACATGATAATCTCTTTAGGTTGCCAGTAATAAATAACAATGGATCAGTTTAGTCGAACCTAACTGGCACTTGTTTAATGAATTAAAAATAAAAAATATATTGTACATATTTTATTTTGTGCCGTTAATTGTACAATCACGACTCAACTTTGTTATAATTTTTTACCGTTCAATTACATATTGCAATGACTCGATTAATTTTTAAGGTAAGTGACTGGTCGAAGATTTAATTTCAAGAGAGTTAGTTACGTTATCCACTTGACAAACCATATCTTTTATTGTACACGTGACATTTGATTGCGTCCCATTTTACACATTACTTTTGTACAATTAGTTTTAATTTTTAATTTTTATTTGTCATTTTATTTGTATCTATGACAAGCGTGTGACTCCGATTATTGATTTGCTCCCTTTTAGAATTTGTGCCTGATAAGGACCCAAACCCGTGGTCGAAATGTCGCACGTTATATTTTTTATTTTTAATTTATTAAACAAGTGCCAGTTAAGGTCGACTAAGCTGATCCATTGTTAGCTTAATTCGTTCTTTGTCTCTTTCCAACTGTTGCTTTAGAAAGAGACAAAGAACGAATTAAGCTAAGCTTAAAGTTAACGTTGGTGAAACCAGGCTTAAGTCAATACACTTAATCCAGCGATGCTCCAACCGCTTTAACCCGTTCAAATAATAGTTGGCGTTTTGCTCTGCAAAATAGCATCGATAGGTCGCTATGACCTGCTCGTTCGATGAAAATTTCTGTCCTCCGAGCCAAACTTCGAGTTTAGGAAACAGAGAAAAGTCACTCGGGGCTAGATCTGGTGAATACGGGGGGGGGGGGCGGTCAATCAGTTCGAACTGCAATTCGTGAATTTTGGCCCGATATTCGATTTTTTCCATGCTTACGAAAGTACTAGCGTTCGCTGACACAAACACGACTGTCGTACGACAACTGAGAGTCCAAAATGGCTGAAATTTTCAGAGGTATCCTTCAAAGCATGTACAGTCGCAGTACCGAAGTGGCGACGACAAGTAATATCATCTTCATGTCGCGGCTCAAAACTTTTCAACCCACCCTCGTATTACCAGTCGGCCACGCAGTGAAACGTAAACGGAAAAAATATCATCTCGTTTTATATATCCTCCTCACAGGACCTCCGGCGAGTTAAAATATCAACGAAAACCCTACCGTAATATGTTATGCTGTAAAAATATCATTTAAAAACTTGTAAATCGGAGGAGTTACACATACATATTCGTCCGAAAAATCGTAGCGTCACTCTGAGATTAACATTGTAGCGAGGAATCTGTTTGTCACAAGTTAAAGTAAATTAAAATGCAATGATCTCACCGATGGGCTGTACGAAAAATAATTTCCCTCAGCTTCTGAGAGATGGTAGGAGAGATGTTAGTTGAAAAAAAGCAAGGAAGAGCTAAAAGAGACGTATATTATAGAATCGTATTTCCCGTCAATAAGTAATAATGTTACAACCGCTTACTGAGCGGCTAAGTAGTAGAGTAGATAGAATAGAGTGTAGAGAATAGATAGTAATAGAGTAAATAGAAACGTGATCCTCGCTTTTAGATCCAAGCCAAGGGGTATATCAATAATAAATGAATCCATGATTTTGTTTCGATTACTATGTACAGAATTGAATAATGTTACTGAATGCTATTATAGTATTTTAATAATTTACCCATGATCTTTCGTCTAGTTGCTTCAGTTACTGCAACATTAAATAAAGTACATCATTTTATATTAAATATTTATTTAAATGTCTTTTTACCTTAAAATGAATTTATATTGTATGTGTAGTATTTTCCTACATCAAATCATTGTCATCTACGTGTAAAAATTCAATCTAATAATAATTCTATCGTAATTGAAAATTATATTTCAACAATTTGATTTGATTCGATTTGCTCCGATTTAGTGGCGAAAATGAAAACGAAATTCGATATGATTTGATTCGACATGAAGAATCCTTAATTCGCACATCTCTAGAGATGAGGCGTTGTCCGCGTGCAACAGGAAAGATCACGTAGTAGAAACTTAATCGGAGTCTGTTATCAACATTATTATAGAAGCGTCTGTTAAATCCGCCTAGATGTTGTTATGCTAAACAAAAGTTCAGTTTTCTGCTTAATATTTGATCCGAGCACCGAAGGTTCGCGATCATAAAACAAGTAAAAATAAGGGAAAATACGAATCGCACAAACTACATATGTTCTACCCATGAGTACGTAATTTCCGATGAGTTCTCTTTTCCCAATGTAGCAATTATGATTTTTCGAAAGACCGCGTATATCCATCGCGACATACGATAACGGTAATTCAGTCCAAGTCACACAAGTTGAGCGCATATGCGCGCCCGCACGCATACACGCTTACGATTATTATCGATCCGCGATAAAGTCCGTGATGCATCGGATGGAAACGACGGGCGCGTTCGCTCGGCGTATCGCGATCCAACCGTATCCAATCCCGCGAAATGCGCACCTGAGGAGACGCGCGTGAAAAAAAAAATGCATTTCCTGTGACGGCGGTGACGACGCGATCCGCATAAATAAACGGCAGAGATAAGACTAGAGCGCGGTCGGGCGCGGACGTCGTGAGCAATTAAACGAAATTATTTATGCTTATGGATCGTTTGTCCGCGTTCTAAAGAAATACGCCGCGGCTGCGCCCACGCGAGATCGGCCGACGCGTCCCTTACCGCCGCGAAGAACCGCAATTGTCGCTCGTACATTATTAAAACACATTTCTCGATTGGTCGCGCAGTTAATAATTATTCGTTAATTACAGAGTGTGCCGGAAAGATACCACGCACGTAGGATTTAAGGTGCTTCGTACGGACCATGGTGTAAAGATACAAGATGAAGTCATCTGGTGGATGCGCAGTGTCAGCCAATCAGAAGTGGCCCAGACCGTAGTATAACTGCAATAGTACACCCACTCTCTGTCGGTCCCATAGACATATACAGGCATATATATACATAGAATAAATATTTACTTCAGTATAAAAAAATTTAAGTAGATCTATTTACTTAAAACAAATTTTTTGCCAGAGTGTGATATTCCGCCATTACTTTAGTATGAAATCCCTTCACGCTGTCACACTACTGCATATACAACTACCACACATATATAACATCCGTCTCATTGGCCACATCAAAATAATGGCGGATGCGCAGAAAGGATCGGCGCAAAACAAAACAAATGACAGAGTGGGCATACTAGTATGGTACAGACTATCCCGTACTGTTCGCGTCTCTCCTCGTCTGCAGATTTCAACGGCGTGTCGCGATACGGCATTCTCGTAAAAAATGTTCGCGATGCGGAATCACGCAACACGAACAGCGAGAATCTCAATCATCTTTTTCTCTTGCAATAATTACGTTATTAATAATAAGCGCGTTAACAACCAACGTGTGTTTTTCCTCGAACTGTATTCGAGGCCGTTCTTGCTAATTGTAAGTTATTATTATCGCACGACGATAACTCCCTGGGACTTTCGTGCGAAAACCGCGCAAAGAAATTACGTGTGTTCTTATCTGTTGACAAGACAACTCGTACGATCGATTATCGTGGGAGAGGCTTGAAACGCCCTCCTTCCTCCTTTCATTCGCGATCGGCATTTTTTGTGTTACCAGCGAGTATGCATGTTTTTACGCATTTGCATCTTAATCTATTGCATTTACGCAATTCGCTATTCGCTATGAACAGCATTTAGCAGCATCGCGCAGATATTAAGACGGGCTTCTTCGTTTTTCTCTTCAATGCTGTACTTATGCATTTGTAAAGCTTCGTAAAGAAATTAATCCACTTAGAGGAGTGTAACGTATTTGCGTACATATGTAAAAGTAAACTGTGCCGTTAATACTTTCATTCGTGCGTCGAATGCAAATCTAAAAAAAAAATTACTTTTATTAAGAAGCGCTTCGGAGATGATTACAGAGTCTCACTCGAAATGAACGAAAGGAATTGAATTGTAAATCAACGAGGACACCGAAAAGAGGATCAACTAACAAAGTTGCGGACGGCAGTTCAATAATAAGATCAAGAAGAGAGACCGGACACGTCGCGATGCAGCGAGATCCGCGAGAGCAAAGTAGACATTTCCGAGTTTATCCAGGCTTTGTCTTACTTGGTTGCGGGATCGTGCAGCTCTTCAAGGGAATGAATGATTCTCAAGGGCTCCTCGATGAGATTCGCGTAAAAGAACGGTAAGGGCCAGTTTCACAAACATCGGTTAACTGCCAACCGAAGGTTTTGATTCTCTGTCTCCTCTTAAATAGTAAGATGGAAAAAGATGGGGAGTCGACTGAACCCTGCAGTTAACCGATATTTGCGAAACTGGCCCTACGCGAGTTAGAGAGGGGACAATAATTGAGATTTCGAGTGTGTCGATTATTTCTCAATCGGGCAAATGGTTCATAAAATACTTTTGCGCAAACACCTCGAGGCGCGATATGCCAAGTATACAAAAATAGGAAAATATGTGATTAACGACTTACGTGCGGCAGCGCGATAACGATATTGGCGTTTCCTTCGCCTCTGTAAATCGCATCTTCCGCAACGAGCGCCGTAAGGGGTAAACTCGTCTCGGAATCGAACGAGGACTCTTCCCTCGGCTCTCCGGCGGAAGCAGCCGTCGTTTCTAAGAAAAACATGATGGGGCTTCGGATGTAACGTTTCGCCGTTTCTCATCAACGTGTGCCGTCACACCTGTAAGCAGACGAAAAAATGCTTCGTCAATATTTTCTGTAATTTTGCGAAAAAATTTTGGCAAGTCTCTTTGCCAATAGTATTATCTTAAGATACGTGTTCCCACACCAATTGTTACGATCGGCGTTGAACGTTTAGAAAGAGAATATAAGAAGCAATTAAGAAAGTCGAGACAATAGCGTTGTATTCCCAAGCAATAACGAAATTTGTTCGTCTAAGGAACCTGGAAATATCCAAGACTATTTTCCAACGTTTGTTAACTTCAACCGACCGTTAAAACTTGTCGACGAGATTGCCAATCACTGAAGAATTAAATGTTGTAATCGAAGAAGACTATTTGATCAGCTATTAAGATTAGCTAAATGTCACTTAAGATGCACTGAGAAACACTTCTATCGAATAAACCAATTAAACGGTGTTTCCGATGGTTGAATTTTCCGATTAAATTACGGATATATATCTGATGAAATTTGATTGAAAATCGATCGTATTTTTCATCGCATATGTCCATAATTTAATTGAACATATCCGCTTGTTATCATGTACTATAATTAGATTATCCGATTATACTTGATCGAACATTTTTCTCCGCGTGACTATTTTTTTAAGGATATGAAAAAACACTTGGAATCGACGACATTCACTTAAAAGCGAGGGGTAAACCGCTGGGGGCATTGTGGTGTACAGATTTGCGGCATTACTGGGCATCACTGGGCATTTTTGGGGCATTAGGCCTTGCTGGGGCATTATAAGGATAAAATAAGATAAAGTAAGATAAAGTAATGCCCAGTGGGCATTAGTAGGCATCGGTGTGCATGATTTTGTTCAGCAGTTTACCCCTCGGTTACAAGTTTCGAAGTTGGATCTTGGAATCTAGATTCTATTCTGTAAAACTGAACGGGCGGTTAACGTTAACCGGACGCTCGCCGCTGAGGTTCTAGAATGAGAGATTGGCGCACATAACACAACTCATCGCCTCGATCGACGAGGCAGTTGCGAATCGGAAAAGTTTTTGCGTCGCAATTCGATATCTTTGTTAGATGTATATCCACGCTGACGTAATACGCGACCGTGCGAGATATCAAGTCGGTCAAGATTTGCGCAGCCATGACATTTCCTTAAGCTCGACTTTGTCGACCGGTAGCGGAGATCGTCGAAGAAAAATCGCTCGCCTCTGGTAACCGGTGAAAGTCGAGCCAAAGGCCGCCGCGGCGTTTTATATTGCCGTGCAATCGTGGAAATTTCAAAAGTCGACCGATCGATTTCGATCCGCTATCAAGATTGCGCGATGGAATGTCGCAACGCTCCGGAGATCGCGATCGGCCGTCACCGCCGTCGATATTAGCCTTCACGGAAGACCAATCGCCGAGGGTTTGGCCTTAACCCCAGCAGGATCGCGTCCTGATCGGCGGAAATACGCGTTCGTGTTCGATCGGCGTCGGAAATACATGTTCCTTTCCTTAAACATTGTACCACGGAAACGGAATTGCGAGTATAACAGTCTTCGTTCCTTGCCGTAAGCTGGGAGCGCAGTCATACAATCTCTACTGACATGTCGTCACGCATGTACAATGCTAATGAAATGGTCAGCGGAGGCAACGCTTTCTCCCGCGCTAGATTCGCGAAACGAATTTGTGTAAAATAGCGGCGCGCGCCCCGCCGTTTGTCTTACCAGCCTTACCGCTTTGCGTTACGTAAATTCCTTATTCAGGAATACGAATTTCTCACACTAGAAACCGCCTCGCCTTCCAGACAGCCGTTCGAAGCCTTTCTGCCTCTAGTGACGTAATTACCCGCTGCCAATGACCACGTAATTGCGACCGCGTGACAGACGTTAAGATACAACACGGACATCGTTGTCTCTCGACGAAGAAAAGAGACTTGCCTATAGTAGGCATAAATGTACGATTCAACGAATCGCTTGATATACACAAAGAGAAAAATATCACTCGTGTACAGTCTTATTCATTAATGCCTGGACCTGCACTTTTATTATCATTTTTCTCATCTATACGACGAGTTCTGGGCTGTATGTATGCACTACCGCACTAATCGTAGGGTCCTCGGTTCGATCCTGGCCCTCGTCCCGCGTAGAAATTTCGAAACTTCAGCGCTCGAAGGTGTTCAAGCGCCTAGCGTTGGATTCAGTGTTTAATCAAGATTAAGCATATGAACGTGAGGAAATTTTTAGAAATATCACGCTGATATAACCTGACGGTTGAAAGGCGTTCCCACAAAAGAGTAAACTTAAGGGATCACAATACTCTAGAGCCCCCCCAAAAAAGCTAACTTTGCGGAAACGAAGCTCCCTCACCCTTTGAGCTGGAACAAAAACCAAAGATTTTTTAAAAATATATAACATTTGCTATAAAACTACGTACGGAAATTGCGAAATACCGTTTTTGTAAAAATGGTGCGTGTTAGAAAAAAAGTTTGATCTTCCGCTAAAAAATTTCGCACAAAAGTGTTTATCAAAACCAAAATTTTCAACTTATCGCAAAATCCGTACGTAGTTCGAAAGAAAATGTTATATATTTTTTAAAATCCTTGGATTTTTATTCAAAGGGTGAGGGAGCTTCGCTTCCGCCCGTGGGGCGACTTCCGCGTTTTGGATCCAAGGGTCTGGCGCTGCCATTTTGTTCAGGAAAAAATTTATAAAAATTTCTTTTATACCTCAATGTATAGAGAATAAATGGTAATAGACAGATTTTCAGTTGCGTTTATCATATTCCTGAAAAAAAATCACCGAAAATTGACTTCCTTTTGAGCTCCAGAGTGTTGTAAGCCCTTTAAAAAAAAAGTACTACTACAGACGTCTATAGAAGCTGTGTGAACTACAGCCTCATCGATGGGAATAAAGATGATGAAAATGTGAATCCTAGTAAAACTGAGGTCCAGGCATTAATGAAGAATACTGTACTAATGAAGAATACTTAGTTATCGCGAACCTTGCTCGCCCGGTGATGCCGCGTTATAGAATCGCGTTACGCTGTTACTCATCGTAAAGTGACGCGCGCTATTACACTCTGACGAATAAATGTCTCTCGTGATGAGTGATTCGATTGGTTACGAAATATCTGGCTGGGAAAAGAAAGGAATCGCTCTCTCGATGACGTATCGATCGTGCGAATTTCGTCAGAAACGTTTCGGAACGAATGAAAACATGATATTAGATAGCGCAGGTAGACATATTAATTTTTATTGAACGTGGGGCTACAACGTCCATTTACTGGTTATTGACGAATAACCTGTTGAATTTTATAGACTCGTCGAGCCTGTCGCGCTGTCCCTCGAGCGGTAATGTAAAAATACGCCCATAAAGTGGTTCTTGTGCAATCGGACGCTTAAAACTGTCAGACCTGACAGCCGGAGTAGCATCTGGAGGGTTCGAGTCGTGCGTCCGATGCCTGGAAAGCGACACTGCCGATTGGTCGCGCTTCGAGAACTCGCGAAATCGCCTGTTCCACGTCGCGCGGTTCCAGTGACCGTCTCGCACGGCTATAGTACGCTTATGGTATACTCTGTACGCTAGACGCGAGACGATGAGTCACGCGAATGAAGTCATTTATGCCGGTAATAAAAAGAGAACTGCGACCGCGAACTTTCGAAAGCGATCGTTAATGAGCACGTTGGCATCGGGATGCAAATATGTATTGCCCAAAATTCAGCCAGAGGCACTTCTGGGGGCAAGTTTTTTCCACACTGGGGAAAATTTTCATTGGAAAAACCAAGTAAATTGTGTTTCCGACGATAATTAATTTTTCCGATTAAGTTACACCCTCAGAAAGGATTTCTGTTACCGAGAGCAAAAATGTTCTTGACGCATTTCTATTTCTCACAACCTCATTTAGTATAAAAATAAGACAGTATCAAAATAAAATCAATAATTCTTATTCCCCTAAATGTAAGTTTATATATTCTTGCGTTTAGAATAAATTTTCCCTCCATCTTACAACGATATTCGACAAGAGACAATACATACTGTCATTTTATTCTAGATTTTAGAATTTTTCATTTAAGACAAAAATATTCCTTTCTCTATAATAAATATGATTGGCGCTATATCGATCCTATTTTATGATACATTCAAGTGTAATAGCATTGGATCCGGAAATTTTTTCAGGTGTATGGAAACATCCGATGAAATTTATCCCATAAAATGCAGTTACACAATTTAATCGGATATATCCGTTTGTTATTATATAATTGGATTATCCGATAATATTTAATCGGACATTTTTCCTCAGTGCAACTTACCCTCAAATCGATGATACCGCGCGGAAGAATCGCGACGTAGAAACGTTTATCGCGCGATATCGCACAATAGGTTGTCGCAATGTGAATGAAAAAATTATGCGCCGTACGCGATCTTCAGTTACGCGCGATGACATTGTCGTGATTCCATCACTGAGAAAAATTTCCATCGGATAAACCAATGAAATAATATTTACGATGGTTAATTTTTTCGATTACATTTCCCGATTAAACTGTGGATATTACGATGAAATTTATCCGATGAGATTTGATTGAAAAACCGATCACATTTTTCATCGGATACACAATTTAATCGGATATATCCGTTTGTTATTATGTAATTGGATTATCCGATTATATTTAAACGTACATTTTTCTCAGTGCAACTTATTCTCAAATCGATGATACCGCGCGGAAATAATCGCGACGTAGAGACGTTTATCGCACGATATCGCCCAATAGGTTGTCGCAATGTGAATGAAATTATGCGCAATGTAAATGAAATTATGCGCCGTACGCGATCTTCAGTTACGCGCGACGACATTGTCGTGATTCCATCACTGAGAAAAATTTCCATCGGATAAACCAATGAAATAATATTTCTGATGGTTAATTTTTTCGATTACATTTCCCGATTAAATTGTGGATATTACGATGAAATTTATCCGATGAGATTTGATTGAAAAACCGATCACATTTTTCGTCGGATACACAATTTAATCGGATATATCCGTTTGTTATTATGTAAATTGGATTATCCGATTATATTTAAACGTACACTTTTCTCAGTGCAACTCACCCTCGAATCGATGATACCGCGCGGAAATAATCGCGACGTAGAGACGTTTATCGCGCGATATCGCCCAACAGGTTGTCGCAATGTGAATGAAAAATTATCCGCCGTACGCGATCTTCAGTTACGCGCGATAAAATTGTCGTGATTCCGTAGAGTGAATCTTTCTGAATAGAGTCTCGTTCATTTCGTCATCAACATCGCTACGAGAGACCGCTCGCTTATTCTCTCGCCTCTAATATAATTCATAAATCAAGATACGCAAATACTATCGACGTTTAAATCGCCTTTCGTAAATCATCGTACCTCATTTGAGACTATTGATACCGCGCCTTGATTCTAACCGGGGGACTATCGCAAATCACCCAACAATATTCCGATTGCGAGATGAATTACGACGCAAAGAACGGAGAATGTTAATCCGTGCGCGATGACGAGGCTCAGCGTAGATTATAACGCGATTACATTTTCGAAACGCAACAATTGACGGGCGATCGTCGTGTATTATCACGCACCTAGCCTTATCGGCCGCCTCGTTACGAGCGGCGAGGAGGTCTTTAATAACGACCTTAAACTGGAGCAAGCTAGAACTTATTACCGATAGCGGTGTTATTTTCCACTGGTTGGCTAGTAATAGAACGTATCTTGTACCGTTAGCCTAACCGTCACGACGATCGTGCGCGTTTAAAAGATAATTGTCTCCCGTCGCCGCCGAGCTACCTTAGGAGAGCCAGTAGCGCGTCGCGCACAGTGATAATCTCATTACAAGGCCGGTTATCTCATTATACGCGCTTCGTCATATGTCGAAGCTCAGGCGTTAGGTACGTTCGGCGCAAACGCATCCCGCGTACACGCTGAAGTTTAGCCGACGCTGCAGAATGTTTGTTCATTACAGCGTTACGCGTGCGAGTCATTACCGTTTACCCAACTGGGACGCAAATATCCCTTCCGAGCTCGTTACTATTGTTTCGGTACACGCGTCGTAAGGGAACGCGTTCCCTGGCCTGCTGCAATGCGGGCCTCCAACGGTCCCCTGTGCCCGGCGCGCAAAGTACGCGACACCTAGAGACCCTGTAATCAGAGACTGGCCATAAGAGTTCGTCATATTCTTGCGAGAGACCCTGTCGTCAATCGTAGAGACCCTGTAATCCGAGATTCTACGATCGTAGGAGAGCGAGACAGCGCCTACGTTTCCCTCCCACTCGCGGGAATTTGACGAACTCTTACGGCCAGTCTCTGATTACGGCGTCTCCGCGATTCTACGATCGTAGAAGAGTGGGATAGCCTATATGCTTCTCACCCGCTCGCGGGAATTTGACGAACTCTCGCGGCCAGTCTCTGATTACGGGGTCTCTGCGATTCTACGATCGTAGAAGAGTGGGACAGCCTATGTTTCTCACCCGCTCGCGGGAATTTGACGAGCTCTCACGGCCAGTCTCTGATTACAGGGTCTCTGGCGACACCTGGAACGGCCTGTATCGCGCGGCACCTTTTAATGGCACTTATGTGTACGACCCGGTATATATATCAGCGCGTCTCTATAGGTACGGCGGCGACGTTGCCAGAACCGAACCGTCTTATCCATTTTCGCGTAAGGTTAATGACCGCCGGGCTTGCGAAACTCCGTGCGGATCAACGGGAGAGGTTTGCACGCGCGTGCACACGTCGGCCGCGCACACTGACGAGACGCGAGATGCATGCAGCGTAATTGGAAACGCCGCGTTTAATGTCCGCGGGCGGACCGAACTTCCCGGGCACTATAAAGCCGCCGGTGTTCCCTGGGCCGATTAACCCCGTAAGTACGGTCGCGGGGTAATTAAAACTTCCCAATTTCGCCCCGCTTTGCTGCTTTGCGGAAAAGAGCGTAAGCTGCAAAGAGGAACTTGCTATTTTCTTTAAACGATCTCGCCGTTATAGGCGCGGTGTGGCGAGAGAAAAGGGTAAATAAATTATATACGTACGCGTAAAGGAACCCGTGGGATCCTCCCGCGCACACTTCAACGGGAGATTGTTGGTCCAGCCCGATGAACAATCCCGAAGAGATTCGTCTGGAGTGGAGCTGAAACACGTCGGACTCGCCAATTTGCCGAGCGGCGTTTCCCGGCAAGTCGCGCAAGAACGTTGCAGTTGCGAGCGGAGTGCACTTCAACGTGGGACAATGCGCCGCGTCCCGGGGTAGAAGGATATGCAGCGAGGCAAGAGAAAAAAGCGGCGGCGGCGGCGACGGTGGAAGGTGGAAGAGGCTCGCCGTTGTTCGGTGATAAGAGGCGGAGCGTGTGATTGAGCGAGCACGAGAGAAAGGAGGGACGGGAATCAGGGAAAGGGAGAGGTGGACGGAATGACAAGAAAGGAGAACCCTGTTCCCTTCGCCGCGGCAATCGATAAGCGCAATTAAGACGCGCCTTTGAAATAAACGAAACAGCGAGAACGAGAGTCTCCGCTAATGACAGAGGGATGAGCGGGAAGGAAGACTTGCAAGGAGGAAAGTTTTGCACTTTTGGCCGCGGAGCATCGCTAGCTTCTTACGTTCACGCATCGTCCATTCTTCGTTCGCGACTCGCGGTCGCATTGGCGAGTCGAGTGGCTCTGATCGTGCACGAAATGGTGACAAACGTTAGGAAAATATGAAAGACAAAGCTTATTACATTTACACGGTCTATCGTGCGTACACCGGCACGTGTTCGATGATGTTCGCGAGTGATGAAAACCTGCGCGACACCGACTTCTTCCCTCAAACGCGCAGAGGATCGTTTATTGTCGCTCCAGCTCGGTCCAGCCGGTCGTGCAACCTCGATGGTCTCTCCGAGGCATTACGCAACATTGCCGAACGGCGTGCGGTTGGCAGGCAACAAAGTGTGATACGCAGCCTCGGTGAGAAACAAACTCGGCGAGGAGGTCGCGCGGAAGAGGCGGAGGATGCCCAGGGTGGTGGAGAGAGAAAGAGAGCAGGAGAGCGGGAGAGGCGAAGTCGAGGAGGAAGGGAACTTCGTGCTGAACAGAATCAGCAATTCTAACTTACAAGGGGACCACTAACCGACGAGCGGGCCAAGCGACGTCAAGAGGGCCGGGGCAACAACCGACGTTGACCTCCACGACAACCATCATCGGTGACTACGGTAGCGGCAGCAGCGACGGCGACGACGGTGACGGCGACGGCGACGGCGACAGCGACGACGACGACGACGACGACGGCGGCGGCGGCGGTTTCTTATTTCTTTCGGGTTCCCTCTTCCTCGAGAGCAACAATTTGCCGTTATTCGCACGCCTCGATTTCTTCGCCGTTTGAGACAGTCTCCTATTTATGTATTCCACATCGTGACGAGAAGCTAGAGACTTCGAGAAATTTAAAAAATGCCCGCTGAAGTTGTTGAACCAAGTCGCTCGAACATAGGGAAGCCAACTATGACGACGATGTAACGCGCGCCCTTTAGGCGGTCCATTAACCTTTTCCCATTCCGTGGAGTACGAGTATGCAGGAAGTTCGTGACGAGCATAGAACGGTAGCCTCAACAAGATCGGTGTTCAAATCGGAACAGCGAAATCATCAGTCGTTACGCTGTAACAGCTGATTCGCATCGGTGGCTGATAGTCGCGAGTAACTCGAGCGCACGCAGCAAGAAGAACCAGATTCTGCGATCTTAGCACCGATGTGGGCATCGCCTCGTTTCATTTCACCGGCTTGTACTTCATCCGTGGCCAGTGTTTTGCCGGACGCTCGTAACTTGAAAATACGCGGTCTATGAATCTCGCGTATCGAATTTACTCATCATCGCCCGACTCCCTCCGCTTCATAGCGTCGCAACGATATAGACTTCGATCCCTCTCCAGCCTTTTGCGTCATAGAATTTGAGATTCGATTAAGCCATCGGCGATTAACCGTCGAGAGTAACGCCAAATTATCTCTCGGTTAATTTTCATTTTTGTTAAACCTCTTATTGCGAAATGTGCACGATAAATGTTCGCTTATTGTTAGTACGCTCATCGCAATACGTCAGCTCAGTAATTAAACATTCCACGAGAAAACTTGAAAGAACGTGAAAACAATGTCATAATCGGAGCAAGAAATTTGAAATAAACGCACGAGAAAGCGTGCAGAGAAAAGGCTTCTGTCCCCGCTTTTCCGCCCAGTTTTACATTCGTGATGAAGACGACAGATTCAAAATTGCACTATAATTGTTTTCTATAACTTCGACTGATCGAACGCTCACGTCTTTCCATTAACACAAATAATAAGAGATTTTTCAGGGAGAAATATTCGCGCGTCTCGCGGATTAAATAAAACCATAAATATATGCCGTTAATTTATCTCGTTAATTAATCGGCAATTAAATTAAGTCTCAGAGTTTGGTTTTGGTTTGTTTTGACCCATTTGATTTTTAACCGATTCTTACGTCGCAACTGTTTCTCCACTCGCTATGTAACAAATAATTTCACAAGAGTTCTTATTACTTGAGAGATTAATAGAAGGTTTAAGAACAGTATCTCTGTGATAAGAAACATTTCTGGCGTATGACGTGCAATTTTAATTCTACAAGTGTTCTCTGATATTATCTCAATCGAAACATTTCCAAGAACGGCTATATTAAGAATCTCACGAACGCGACTGAAAAGTAATCCTGGCGAGTCCTGTTCGCGTTCGCCGACACATAAAAAAATTAAGCTCTATTTATCGCTCTGCAAGTGTTCGCGATAGCGCGACATATGTAAATGGACTCGCTTCGTCGAAATTGTCGATAAATCATCGATATTTAACCTCGCATCCAGCAAGTAAACAATTTCACTCGCGAAATCGTCGTTTTTGCAAAATTTATTTGACAAACATCAGATACGACACGTGCTAATGTCTTAAATAATTCCAAGAATTTCGCAATTCTCGCTGGCAAGTGGCACTGCTTCATTATCAAATGTTTGATGAGCTTATTGCACGTCTGTCAATAATGCTGAATAAAATTTGGGAGACGGTAAAATTGATTTACTCGGAGTTGACCGGAGACCCGAAAACGTCGAATCTTATGTGATGTTTACGGTCAATTATGCTGATGGAAAAAATTCAAGGGCGTTCTTATATTTCTACCTTATACCGCAAACAGCACGAAACAGTACACGCTTGGTAAGGTGATCGGGGATAATAGACGGCGAAGATTGATGGACACATGTTCTTTTTTTTTATATTCATGAAATTTCATAAGCACGAGGCCTTTTGTTTTTATTATCTCTGTACAAAAACAGTCGAAAAAATTATAGATTTTCTTTGTTAAAGATTTAATTTTTTCTCTGGAGCTTCACGGCGTATGTACAAGCGGGAAATAATTAGCCAATATAATCATAAACCTAAAAACTAAATATAATTATACATTGATATAATAGATATAATAATTATAATTCATTATAATTAATAGTAAATCTACGAGTCTACAGATTCGAGTATGTGTGTAATGTATCGTGTCTCGAGTATTCGCGATTCGTGTATACGTATATGTTGGTGTGTATTTGTGTGTGTATATACTCATGGACATGCATGTAGACTTGTAAAGCGAATTTTATACAGAATTCATCGAGTTTGCGTCTCGCTCGCAGTCAACGCACAGAAACGAATGGATCTTTTTATTCGCGCTCTCCTCCTTCGTTCTTCTCCGAACGATGCACAAGGCTGGACAGGGTCGCCGAATTCGGATCTCGCGGGGCCACAGGTAGCTGTTATCTCACTCACTCCCTACGTTGCTAAACGAATACGCTAAACGAAACACACCACTACGAGTTCGCTAATCAGTATTCACATAAGTAAACTGTCATCACAATCGTGGGACCCGTGACCCATCTCGATCGAATTGAACACCCCTGCTAGCCCCTCACGCTCTCTCTCTCTCCCCCTCATTTTCTCTTTCATTCACTCGCTCGTTCGTTCACCCATCCATTCTTTCTCTACCTCTCTCTTCATATGTTTTTCCTCCCCTTTTCACTACCAGCCCCCGTTGTAATTTTACCGCACCAAGAATCTATCGGTTTCCTTTTATTCGCCCCTTCTTTCTCTTTCTCATTTCTAATGTCCGCATAAACAAAAAAATAACTCCTCTAAAGAAAGGGAAAGCACTCGACGAAGAGCCGGCCCTAGAGTTACGCTTCCTTTCGCGATTCAGGATTCTTTCTCACGCACAGCCAGGGAAGAAAAATTCAGAAAGTCGAAGTACAAAGGTCACTGATGCCAACGACGGTCAACGACGAGTTTTTGAGAAGCGTGACACTCGATACGTTTATTCTTCGAGACGGACTTTAAATTACCCAGAGATTATCAATCGTGATTCACTGCGATTTAATTCAGTAAATTAGATTCAAAGCGTAATTTTATAATAACAATGAAAAGATGCCAGTTTGACCAACGATAATCGGCTCAGATTTAACATTCTTTATTGTCTTCTTCTCTGTTGCATCGCTGGGCGCGAAATGACAAAGATTAAAAGGGAAAGCAGCTAATTGCGATTAGTGCCACGTGGCGTTAATGACACTCTAAACAGTTAGAGAAGCGATTCTTGTTCTCTTTATCGCGACGATAAAGGAGTTTTTAACGTGTGGTACGCCACGCTCCTTTCTCATTCGTTCGAGCACGTCGTCACATTGATATGACATCATTGCGATTTGAGTTATTATAATCTGAATTGCACGTTTCCTCGAACAAAGGCAAAACGATCGTAAAGTAAGTAAGATCTATTCATTATGTTTTTTTTTGTAAAACAAGTCAAAGAATTGCGAAATTGCCTGAAGAAATTTATTTTTAAGACAAATAATTTTATTGTAAACTTCTAATTCTAAGATTCCACTACCCTGGCTCCCTCGCTCCTTTATTTCAACCACAAACACACACACAGACACACTCTCATTCAGTCTGACCACACACGCTCTCTCTTTCATAAACTTTCTCCTCCCTTCCCTTGCGAACTCCCCTTACCCCCCTCTCTCGCGGGCCGAATCGTGTTTCTTTTTTTATGATTTATCTTGATTTTGTCTCGTTTTATTTAAAAAAATACTGAATTAGTAACCAAGCTAAAATCACAGACTTGCTGGTGATTTATCCCAGCGGATTTGTACAAATTCCTCCTGAAGGTCTCTCTTTTTCTCTCTCTTTTCTCTCTCTCTCTATATATATATATATGTATATATGTATATGTGTGTGTATACGTGTGTGTACGTGTTTAATTACAATTGATTCGCGAAGTAAATATGTATACGCTCGCATTTTTTCCTCTTCCGCCCCACTCCCTTTCTCTCTCTCTCCCTCTATCATTTCTCGCTCTAACATATCCTCTTATTCTCTCTCTCTCTCTCTCTCGCTCTCTGTTGCTCTCCCTTGGCATTCAATATTTATAGGTTTTTATACATGCTTGTGGGAACAAATGAATAATGTAGAAATATATAGGATAATTCTCGCAGACGAGCGCGCCCTTCTTGATCTTTACCGGTGGAAACCAAAAACAAAGGGAAAGGAACGTGTCTTGTCAGCCGTCAACAAGAAAATAATCATCGAAGGACGCAGCGGAGATCTCACCGCCCGGCTCTCACACTTTCTCTCCGACTTCATCCCGCACTACTTTCGACAGATTATATATTCGAGATCGCTGGTGTTCTACAGCCACTGATATGGACGATCGGAGCATGTGTTTCCCCAATATGTAAAAAGAACTGAAGGAAACGATAATATCTATTCCACTTTTTGTGCTCGCCGACACGTATCGCACAATCCCCCCCCTCCGTTCTGACGTCATGTATAGCGATTCGCAACAACGAAAGCCTTTTTCCGGATCGATCGCTTTATCGCGTTGGTGTTAATCAACACACGCAGCGTCGGCACGTACGTGTCGCGATGCGATTACTTCGATACATGACGTCAAAGCCGAAGAGGACCGACAGGTTTATTATGAGCGAGGTAAGGTTGATTTTGTCCTTCCGCCGTTCGCAAGCGCGCTCAGCAATTTTAAACGAGTCGCCTTAAGTCCCGACGCTTTAAACGAATTCGCACCGTTCGCTCTCGATGACAATGTGCTCGCGAGAATATGTGGATCCCTTCCGATGAAACGCTACTCAATTTCGATTCCGCGCGATTTCTACGGACGCACGAGAGGAGGACAAACCGCTCGGAACGCAAAGACGCGGGTCTGTTAACTCCGAAGGCGGCGACCCGATTAAAACGTACGAAGCGCGGATAAAATTCTTGCACGTGTATGTATAACACAGTATATGTACCATTTACATACCGGTATGTATAGTAAGCGCACACGCCGCTCGCGTTTAGGTCGTTATATACGGAAATTGCTTATATTGTCGCTCTATTCTTAGTATAATCACAGACATGGTTTCTATAATTGCTACGTACAACAGAGCCTTTTCTCGTTTCGACGCCGAACACGATAGTTTCTCACTTTCCCTCCTCCCCGTCCCTCTCTCAGCCGTTCGATCTTTCGTTCGTCATTCAAACGCCGTACACACAAACGCGCGCACACACACAACACACACACTCCTTTACTCTTGCACTCATAAACTCTCACCTCCATTCCCGCGTAACCGAAAAATAAAAAGAAAACTGAACAGAAACGTTCACGCGCAATGGAATATCGGGTTTGAATTTCGCGGGTGAAAAAAGCACCGATAAATAATTCCGTCAACCGCGCGAATATTGTTCACATTATCAACGCGAATCCGTACGGTTCGTCAAGTAACGGTAATCGAACAGATCTCGATGCCGCGAGGGCACGAAGCAGACGCGTGATTAATCGAGCGTGCTAGATTATTATTGCCGGAGCGGGACAGCGCCATACATGCACACGCATTCGATCATTCCCTCTCTCGCGCGGTCACTCCCGAAACATCGGCGGAGAAACACTCGCAATCGCGCATCGAGCGACTCACTATCCGAGACCGACTCTCCATAATAAAAACACGCCCGGGTGCCTTCCCGTGGATAAAATCACAGCAATTTTATACGTCCGTCGTGTTTTCTCCGCTTTCTTCCATCTCCCCCTCTCTCTCTCTCTCACGCGAAGGATATAATATACAATTCGTCGGTTATGTACACGCCCGGAGGCGACCTGGCTCCACCGATCTCCCTCCTTCGCCCCCGCGCATGTACACAATGCTCTACATACATAACGCTTTTATATATATTTATATATGCATATATATACACATACTATGTATATGTACAATATATATGTATGTATATACATTTACATATAACTCACGCGCTTTCGCGAAAAAATTTGTACGTGTGTGTGTCCAGAGGTGTTCCGTGTGTTGCGTATGCACATTCAAACTACCGAATTGTACTTGCGAATTGTACCGTCGAGAATCGTCATCGGGGTAGCGCAAAACGCCGAGGACTCGTCCTTACCGAGAGCCGTTCTCGAGGAGTAAAATTCGCAATTGCTCACATCGAATTTGGAGCCTTGTTATCGCGCCGCCGCTCTCGGCGGGAATCTGCCTACGCTCGATTCTCCCAGAATAATCGGAAGCGACGTGACGGCGCCGTCTGCGAATTCAACGTACTCTTATCGTTACAGATATTCGCGGGGAAACGAAGACCAAATTCGATGAATCGACGGCCGGCGATTTTGTCACCTCACGATAGCCGCGCGATCCACGGCGAAATCCATCGCTATCATTTGTGCAAAATTCGTCAGTGCGTGTCTTTAGTTTCGTGTGAATGTATTCATGGGGATCTTGTGTGTGTGTGTGTGTGTATGCGCGCGCGTGTGTGGCTCGGTGGTAATCTGCATTGACAGTGCGAGGTTCGAAAAAAATTGTCGACAATGAGAATGGGGGACGACCGACTTCTCGTCCCATTCCTTCGCGGGTTCTGAACTCGACGAACGTACAAACCGACGCGAAAACATGGAGAAATGGAAAGGTTTATATACATCGCGAGAATTGTTGGAATCTAATCGCACATGCCTTCCGGCGTGATCCACGCCTGCTTTCTCCTCGGCACCCCCGGGTGACTGGACGACCAGCGGGCTTGTATTAGATAGAATTTCGGAGAGATAAACAAACGGCGATCCGCTTCTCTCTGCGCGGTCCCGCGGTATTCGCTGGGCGATCGGTCCCGTTTCCTCGGCTGCGCGTAATCGTAAATATTCGTCGGTGTGTACGAACCTCAATTCAAGATCCGACGGTAACGGAAAGGTGCGTGGAAGAAAGACGCTGGTCATTCGAGAGGATGCGAGAGACAGAGAAATGGTGTGTTTTCGGGTATGTATTTCTCGTGTGTAAATGTACGAGCGGTTCCTTTACTCCCTCGAGGAAGGGCGCGATGAGGCTGGCTGGTCTTCGTTGTTCCTCCCTCGCGTGGCTGCTGTCGTCACGAGAGACACTCGGAGGTTTACGCGGGTGGAGGAGGTGTGCTGAGATCAATTAGTCGGCTGCTGAGAGAGAGCTCCGGGTTCGTTCCGCCGTTTCTCGCTGTGGCGCGGCCGCGAGATCCTTCTCCGGCGAAGGAGACCTTGCACGAGCGACTGTTAACGATGACAGTTGAGGAGAGAGAGAGAAGAGCGGCGTCGGATCAACGGGAGCCGACCGGTCTGCGCTTCGATCAGTTTTCCATCCCTCGTTTCGCTCTTCCGTCGCGACGGACAGCTGATTTTCCTCTTCGCCCCTCGTTCCGTTCTTGTTCTTCCTCGATCGGACGCGTTTAAATCACAGACTAGTCGCTCGGGGAACACGTTGCTCGTCACGCAGGTGCCGTTTCTTACGCACTCGCGGGATTCTTCTGTGCGCGAGAGGAGGCTCGGGAAGCGCGAGACTAGACTAGAGTCGAGTTCGAGTCGACCGACGCGCGCGTGGACGAGCTCGCGTCTCCCGAAGGATGGACTCTCCCCGTGTAGCAGGAACTCGCTCGGAGGGACGAGACGATCAACGGACGATTAATGGTGCTCCGTTTGTTTTTATTTTCGTTTTCCCGTAGAAGACAAGAGAGAGAGAGAGGGGGAAAGGAGGAAGAAGACGGCGATGGAGGAGGACCGACTCTTCGCTCGAGACTCTTGGTGTATCGACGAAGGGGAGGAAAAAACGGAGGGGGAGAGAGAGAGAGAGAGAGAGAGAGAAAAGGGCAAAATAATAGAAGATTAACGCAAGGAGAAGGACGCACGCACGTTCGGAGTCCACGAAAGGTTGAGCGCGCGGACCTGCTCGGTCCAACGCAACACACGGGATATCACATATCACGAGATGCACGTGCGCTTAGTAGATCATTTCGAGAGCGTGGACGTGAGCGCGGCGGCGAGTCCGGCGATTCAGCTGGAGACGTACGCGGCGATCTGCTCGCTGAATTGCGTGTGCTCCAGCAGGAGAGAGTCCTTGCAGCTCTCGAATTGCTGCTGTTGCTGCTGCTGCTGCAACGGCGGCGGCGGCGGCGGCGGCATAGTCGGCGCCTGCTGATGCTGCTGCGAGTGATGGTGCGGATGCTGATGCTGGTGCTGGTGCTGCTGCTGCGAGATCTCCTCCGCGCTCTCGGCCTCGGTGCGCTCGTACAGCACGCAGATGGAGCCGTTCTCGCCGATCCTGTACGACACCTCCGACGGGTCGATCCACATGGTGAGCTCGCTGGGGAACAGGCTGTGCAGCACCGTCGGCAGCAGGCCGACGTTCGCGCCGGCCTGCGCGATCACCGGGTCCATTTTGCCGTTGATGCGTATGCAACGGTAGCCGGACCCGCGATTCGGCCGGTCCGGGAACCAGTGGTCCCGGTAACGGTGGCGCAGCACCTCCGTAAGCGATGACTTGAACATCTCCAATTGCCGATCCGACAGCTGACCCGCCTGCAGGCGCAGCAGGTGCACCAAAAAATCCGCCGCCGACAGGATTTCTAATCTCATGGTCAGTAGTGATGGCGAAGATGGGTCAGACCCAGGGCGACGGTGTCGATGATGATGAAAAATCGAACAGAACGTCTCTCTCCCTCCCCCTCTCTCTCTCTCTCTCTCTACCGCGGTGGGTTTAACGGTGCGCAGATGGGAGTCACACCGATGACGCACTTTATTCTGCTCAGGTACACGAGCACTGTCTATCTCTCCGTCGCTGCCCTCGCGATCCAAGGCTCCGAAAGGCCGAAAGTGCTCCACGTCGTTTTGCACTTATTAACGAACGCGATCAGAAATACGCGCGTGTCACGGGTCACGGCGCGGCGATGAGTAGGCTCGACGGCGCTGATGCCGAAAGAAGCACACGGTACCAGTCACCACAAAATGGCGTCGTCGCCACGTCGCTGCGTAGCACTCTATAGCGCTCGTTGTACGTCGTCGACCCTCCAGCGCGATCAGCTAACCGCCGGAGCGTCCCACGGAAATCCTCGTCGATGAGGATGCAACCCGGCGCACAGTTACTGATGTACGCGGGGGATCGATCGATCTCTCGGGCGAGCGTCGCACGCACGTCGATTCTCAGTGCTCGCCTCGCTGCCTCCGAATTTGCGTCATCGACTCGTCCTCGCGACGAGTCCCTCTCGCCGTTCGCGGATGAGAGATGCACCACCGTCGCGCTTCGTTTCACCGGATCGATCACGGCGATTCGGCGGGGCCCGATTCGGGGTCTACGGGACGATCCGAGTTGCGGCCGGTCGAGTCGATCTCTCGAAAATCGATCGGGGGGTGCCTGTCCGAGCCTTTCCTCACTCTCCTCCCTCTTTGTGCATCGAGTCCCGGCGGAGCGGCCGAATAAACTTTCTCGCGTACGAACCGAACGGGCCAGCTCTCTTTGCCTCTCTCCCTCTCGCTCTCTCTATCCAATTCGCGGAGTTCCCGCGTTCATCGACTGCCGACGACTTTCTAATGGCAGCGCTCGCAGCCGTGGACGGGGTAGCCTCGTCTCTTTGTTCGCATGACGCCGGATGGGGGATCCGTATCGCGGCATCGGCCAACCGGACGCCGGCTGCGCCCACCCCGACCCACCGTCACGTGACCCTGCGCACCGATGGTTGCGCCCGACCCCAGTCGCGTCCCGAATACGTGGATCCCGTCTGCGCGGTGTCAGCGATTCTCAAATCGCGCCTCAGCACCGACGCGACGTCGGACGTATCGCCGCGCTGAATCGCGATCGCGAGCTCGCCCCGCTATGAGAACCGAACGTTAACCACTTACATTTATACATAATTCAATCGTATCGCGCGCATACAGAACAATCTGTATTGAACGCCACTTTGTTGTCTTTGCACGCGCAAATAAAGGCAAGCCCGGCGTTTCTGATTGTTCGACCCTATCATTTTTCTCTACCGCGGAACGCGCCGTACGATTGAAGCGGAGCTCTGCGCTACCTAAAGGCCGAATCAGACTAGCAATTGCAAACGCGGATTGGATTGGGATTGGCGATTGACGACTGTCCTCTAGCCAATGAGAGTCGATTAAATCGCTGGCTGCTTTGCTCTCATTGGCTAGAGGACAATCGTCAATCCCAATCCAATCCGCGTTTGCAATTGCTAGTCTGATTCGGCCTTAAAGGTGCGCGAGGTATCTCGGAAGTGTATCCTCCTAACGATCGCTCATACTTTGGAGCACTCCTCGGAGCAGCCGCGCTATAGATAGTTCAATGCTATATACTTATTCGAATCGAGATACTCGATGGAGCATTGTTTCGCCACCGATCGATATATTAACGTTATACCACGAGTTTGCGGATTCGTTCTGTCCCGCCCGATAAAAACGTACCTATTAATCATTCAAATTTACAACCGGAACCAACTCGAGGATCAGTGGCGCCGATATCAGTGACACCAAAGCGCTGTCACTTTGTCTGCTTCCACCGCGGAGTCAAAGCAAAGTTAATAATTAAATGGCAGCTTACAAGTAAACCTATACCCAAGTGGGGGACACACCGATTTTCATGAGCGTTGAATATGTTGCTTCTCAGCTACAAAATAAGGAACGCGCACTTTTACATGGTGAAATACCACTTTGAAGAAAATTTGATTTTCTCCCTCGGGACGAATATTGACGAGAGTGCAAGAGCTAGACAAGTTTTTTTAACGAAAGTTGAATGGTTTCAATAGTACTTTAAAACTATGAGCAAAAAATTTTTATTTTTACTTTTTCAAAATACCCCCACCACTCGAAATTTGTTTCAATTTTGAAAATTTTGTAGCACTAAACTATTTATCTCTTTTATAATTAAAATCAATTTATCGAAAACTAATACCGTGGTCAGGCCCTTTTTATTACTTGATTTCATCATACGAGCCATTATTATTTATTATATTATTATTTACGGTTGAATTCGTACTAAACTAAAACTTATTTTATTACGAATTCAACCGTAAATAATAATATAATAAATAATAATGGCTCGTATGATGAAATCAAGTAATAAAAAGGGCCTGAACACGGTATTAGTGTTCGATAAATTGATTTTAATTATAAAAGAGATAAATACGATTTAGTACATAGTCCGCGAGTTAAATATATAAATAAGACTTGGCAGTCATTAGTATAAAAATAGTCATCGCTTTTACCATATAAATGGATTTACAAACTGAATATTATTAGAGAATTGCGCAGTCATTGGCGTTAAAATAAAGGAGAAAAAAAAGCAGTTATGAGCCGGTGATATATAAAATACGGCGCAAGAGAGCGTAATGTGTTGATTGAAAAAAAGCTGTAACAATTAATAGACAATCAAAATTAATTAAAAGGTTAGTATATAATAAAGTTCAAGTAACAAAGAATGATGTCTGACTTCTAACGTTGACGACCAGACACATTGCACAAGGAAATTTCTGACTTCTAACTTAATTTTCACATCTCTAATCTGGCGAATCTTACACTTGCGGGCGCTCTTGCAAGTTTGTTACCTGAAGAGGGCCAGTATTGCTGGCCGAAACGTTGTGTTTTATTACAATGAAGAATTGCCAGTAAGGTCGTTTCCACGCCTTATTAAAGTAAAGTTAATACTCGAATCTAGTAGCCTGTTCCTAATCGCTCGCGTGCGGTAAATCTAGGCGCGAGCACTGAGCACCACTGACCCCACAGGTTTTTAAGGACAATCTCAACGAGGGAATGAGCGAGCGGGGAACTAACGCCAACTGCTAGAAAGCGCGTAGGTTACAATATCATACAACTAACTACACGGCGAGCCTGGCGACCGTCGGGGTAGCGACGTGAAAACCACTCCGTCCGGGATTTAGCCTGAAACTCGAACAACGAGCTCGGCTGGTGAAAAAAGTCCGACCCCGTTCCCGCGGTACTCTTTTCCCTTAACCCTTCGTTGCAAGTTTCGTTCCCTCGCGAAACGCTTCGATCAACGAAATGGAAGGGTGGTGCGACGTGGAAATCATGTCGTTCGCTCATTTCGATTCTTTGCACAGTGTACAATGTACGGTGCGCGCTCGTATTAAAAAAAAAGAAATAATAATAATAATCATTGTACCTCGATTAGAGGTCTAGAGCGACATCCCCTAGAAAGGACGCGGCTCCCGCTGCGTTAAACGGGGAGCCACGTACGACGCGGACATTGTCGTCGTCGGATCGCGAAAGTCTGGCCCACCGGAAGGTGAGCCGGAATTCGACGTATCCTCTCTTGCAAAGGTATGAAAGCGGATCTGATTTGCCAACCGCGTCGCTATGTGGAGCATTTCACTCGTAATTCCGGGAGTTCGCCACTGCCAAGTTGGCAACTGAGCGCCGATCGATAAGCCCGGATTATCGTGGGCCGGCCCCGCGAAAATTCACGAACCGCACGCGAATTTCCCTACGCCGGGAATTCACGCCGGCGCGCGAGCCGCCGCGGGTCCTTCCGCGGCAAAAATCACGCGGTCGCCGTCACGACAGGAACGTTAACTCCCGCGTCTGGCCGGGCCACCGCGTTCCCGGGGAAATTCGACGAATTCGAAGTTCCAAGCGAGTTAAACCGCCGAACTATCGAGAAACTCCGTTTCCGCGCACAAAGGGAGTCGCTGACGCGCGAAGCAGCGAAAATATTACGTTCCACGATCAAAGGGCGGCTTGAGCGTCGTCGCCGCGCCCGCGGAGCCGCTTAATTTTGTAATCGACGTCTACGGAGCGCGATCCGCTTTCGCCGCGCGATACGCCGTAAGCGCGATCGACCGGTTCCGTTTCCGCGCGTCCCGCTCGCGAGTAATCGCCGCGAGTAAAAACGCGGAAACGCTGAATCCGCGAATCGCCGTCGCCGTTAATTCCGCGCCGCGGCTCGCGAGCGATTACTCGACTACGACGTTATCTCAGCGACGCTATCGGCAGCGTAAAACCCGCACGAGCGTACGATGCGTGGACGAACGCTCGAGTATAGCGAGTGCGTTCAGCAGAAAAAGCTGCCTCGCGACAGTCGCAAAATTCGTCAATTTGATTCGAGTCCTTAGATTCCGCCACAATTATAAGAGCGTACGCCAATTAGATTCAAGGTCTTTACAACAGCTGCAAAGCAGCGTTTCCCGCTGAACGCACACCCACGGAAAATTTTCCATATCCAATGCTATTACACTTGAATGTATCATAAAATAGGATCGATATATTTCGATCTTAAATGAACAATTCTAAAATCTCGAATAAAATGATAGTACGCATCGCCTTTTGTCGAATATCGCGGCGCCAACTTGGCGCGTTGCAAGATAGACGGAAAATTTGTTCTAAACGCAAGAATATATAAGCTTACGTTTACATACGTTACCCTTGTGTCAATATAGTAAGTCGATCTTTTTTTAATTCGATAGAGGGGAATAAGAATTATTGATTTCATTTTGACATTGTCCTAGTTTTGTACTAAACGAGGTTGCGAGAAATAGAAATGCGTCAAGAATATTTTCGTCCCGGTAACAGAAATCCTTTCGGAGGGTGCAGCATTGTTTCCTCGATGGGAGAAATTCTTCAATTTTAGCGCCGGGAAAAACGACTCGGCAGCCCGAATCCGCGATAATTATACCGCGACGAAATACCTCGTCCGCGTATTTGAAGCGCGAGGAGAACGAACGGTGCACGGTGGACGAAATATGCCGAACGTGCAATTGGCCGGGAGGGGTTGCGAGCGCGCAGAAGGGTGCCGTATATTCAAATTACGGGGTGACCCTTCTCGAAAACTTGACGAGGGGAACGGAGAGAAGCTCGGAATTGCCGACGGTCTCTCTCTCCTCCCCCCCCCCCCCCTCGCCGGGAAGGTTCTCTAAAATCAATAGGGCCGGTTCGGGGACCTCGCGCGTTCTGCATTCTGCCTGCGAGGAGTTCCGCTTGAAAATCCGTCAGCCGTGATCCCTGCAGAAACCATTTGCCACGCACTCGCCAGCCGCTACGCTACGCGGCAACCCCTGTTTAAAGGTGGCGATCCACGCCACAGGACACCTTTCACCAAGACGTGAGAAACTCTCAAGAAATCAGAAGCACGACGTTAAGTCACGAGGTGTGACTTTTCGTTAAAGGGCGTGAAAGGATCGCGTAAAAAGGAGGCACGTTGGGACGTAATTGCACCGTAGGAATAAAGATACGAATGGAAAAGATAATGTTGTTCGCGAGAGTCCTACTTTAACTCTATTGTTTATATACGCGGGGCTGTAAGAGAGCGTTTAAGTATTGCACCAATTATTGCGAATGATATTATCACAGCCTCAATGGTCCAGTTGGCTAAGACGCCCGTCACGGATTGAGGGGGGTCTCAGGTTCGAATCCCGGCTGAGGTAATTATTTTTCGCAATAAGAATAATGTAGCATATAAAAATGCTAAAATGTAGCATTTATAAATATAATTGCAAATCGTTTGTCGATTTGAAAATTGCGTTACGTCCGAAAAGAAACCGGCGCGCAGGACAAATGTGAACAAAAAACCGGTATATAAATTCACATTTTAATAAATTACAAGCATAGGCTATCTACATCCTGCCTTAGACTCGCATTGACCTTTCTTGTGTGCTGTTTGGAAAAGATAACATTTTCGTGTCTTTGAGCAAGTCGAATCGCGATCTCACGGGGTTGATTTATTTTCACTTGGAACGTATCACCGCGACGTGGCTCTGACTAGACCACTCACAGAGAGGGCTAAGAAACTTATAGAAGCGATAACACAAGAGACGCTCCAGACGCGTGCAGCGACAGGTTCGCGCTCGAAATGAAAAAGACGAGGACAGTGTTCTCGACGCGAAAGGATTCGCGCAACTGCGACCAGGTTTGAAACGAACAGCTCCCTCTCTTCTTCGTACCGGGATCCTTACTCTGCTTCTTCACTTTACGGCCGTGGCGGCCGTTTCACGTACTGTGCGATATAATCGACCTAAGCGTCTAATTTGGAACTTTCTTCCCCGAAAACCGCTCCCTCGGAGAAACGTGGAATTAGAAGACGCCAGCCCTCGCCAGCTTTAGTAGTCCTGAGAAAATATCGGCTCGAAGCACGTGCAGGAACATATGTGTGGGAAATGTCGGTGATAAAAAAGATCACTGGGGCTGTTCTCACCGTGAGACGCCTGTCGAATTTTGTGCGGAGAATTACGGACTTTTGTTTTCGAAAGTTAATTCGGCATTAAAAATTTTGGAAATGAGGGCGTGCCGTTTAACGTGAGAATTTGCGAGTCGAAAACGCCTCGTGGACGACGACGGCACTGTCTCTATCGAGTTTCTCGAATATCCTAGAAACTCTATCTGAAGCCGTGCATCAGAACCGCTTCTCGGAGCGGCACGAAGCGAAGGCGGAGCACGGACGGAGGCCAAAGATCGACGAGCCTGGAGGAAACGAGAATCCCGATTCCTTGGACATGTGCTCGTGTAGCGCTCGAGACGTAGAAAAGCGAGAGGATAAGCGAACCCGTATATCTGAGAACAGCGATAAATTTCCTCGAAAACTGCACGTCGCGAGAAAGTATAAAAATTATCACGGTGGCTCTACGTTAATCGAACCGATCTAATAGCGAATTCGGTTGTTAGCACTGGTGCGCACTGAGCGCACACTAAGGCTTGTTTCCAGTCGATTCTTATATTTAAACCCATACAGATTGCACCGAAAGATTGCAGAAACTTTGCATACACCTTTCACTGCGACATTGTAACATTGCATGGAGGTTGCGAAATGTTTCGGCAACGTTGTTGCAAGCTTGAAGCAACATTGAAATGTCCTCCCTCAAACACATGTCAGACATAAAGTCGCAAACCCATGTGGAACAGTACAACGGTGGAAGTACGTGCGTGGAGACGGTATGTTCCGCCCCTCCTTCGGGGGAGCTTCACTTCCTTAAGATATAACCCTACCCAAACCATGCCTGCGGTGTGGAGTGTCGCTACATTTAGTCGTATGACAGATTTCCCAAACCCTAAAAGTTGTCAACTTTAACAATTAGTATCTCACTTCAAGAGAGAGAGAGAAAGAGAGAGAGAGAGAGAGAGGCGTCGAATGAGACTAATTTCATTGATTTTTGAGATGCTGGAGCTATACTGAAGTATTACCCTGTGGTTTATAAATAGTCCACTTAAAAACTTTTTCACGTTCTAATGTTCTTACAATTAGTCTAAATGTAATGTTTTAAATATATGTTTAATCGCAATGTTGTTGGAGCATTAGCGAGGTGTTTTTTGATAGTTCCGTACTGTGTGGGCGCGAAGAATGGTACGAATAAAATTGCGTGAACGCTTCGAATCGTCTAAAAAGCCATATACAATATCGCGAGTGCGAGTGCGAATGTAGGCACGGCCGCTCGGTGATTTGCTAACATCAGGGCCATCTAACTGTTTTGTAGAACCATCCTACTTTTCTTTCAACGGCAGATCGCGAGGTGCTCAACCTCCGTTCACGGGCAACGAGTATCCGCTCCGATCGAGATGGAATCGACCGGTGCCGATATCGGAATCGAAGATAGACGGCGGGTTCTCCGCGCTCCTTTTGCGCTCGCACGACGCGCCACGCGATTGCTTAATTTCGAGCAGCGAAGCCAGCCATCGTTAAGCGCTGCGTTCAGATAAAAAAGAAAATTATTTTGCTCTCACGCGGAGATACGGGATATTATGAAATATCGTTTTGCAAACAATCTCACTTGTCCCCTCGCGTTCGCCGCTATCGCTCGAAACTCGCGTCCAGGCCGGGAGATATAGACCGTAAACTTTTTGACACATTGTCGCAGCTCGCTCGTAAAATCTGCCCCCCCCCCCCCTCTCCACCGGTCTTCTCGCAATCGTTCGCGGCGTTCGAGCTAGGAAAAAAATATGGATTCGCGGAGTCAGAGGCCAAGGAGCAAGGGACCCCGAGAGAAAACAAGATCTCGATCTCTCTCTCTCGGGCGATCGAAAATGGATCTCTCCCGCGACCGCCGTCGCCACAGCCGCTGATCGAAGGAGCCCCCGAGCCCCCGAGCAACATCAGAGTCGGATAACTGTTTGGTGGAGATTCCTGTCCCTCTCCTCTCTTCTCTCTATCCCTGCCCCCTCCCCCCCTTCTCTCCCTCTCTCTTTCTCTCCTCAACTATCATCGTCCGAAGAAAACTCGTCGATCTACTTCCCCTCACCCCCCCCCCCTCCTCTTTGTACTCCGATCGCAAACGACGCTCAGTCGCCGTCACGTATTCGCAGCGTAAAGTCTGCGACCGTCGATATCGCAAAGTTTGCAATAATGAATCGAACGCCTGTTCGATCATAAATCCCTTGTCTCCCCCCCTGGCCCCTCTCTCCCTCCTCCGCCACCTCCTCCGCGCCCGCCTGGCCGATCTCTGAAATAACGACGCGCCTTTTTGCGAATAGTGGCCTTCGATCCGCAAAACCGCGCTCGGAAACGATACTCGTCCGCTCGAGTCATAAATCATTCTTGACCACGGCCACGGGCTCGGGCTGAATTCGACCTCTTAGACAGTAAACATCGTTATTGTGAAATTAACGGTATGTCATACGTTTCGCAGGGGGGCGCGGATGGTGATAAAAATTATCCGGCCGAAGGTATTCGTCTCCATTTACATGAGTTTAAGAGCGACGTTTATCGCGAGTGGCTGCATTCGCGACGTATCATAAATGCCCGGCGCCGGTTCACGGCCGGTTTAACAATATAATCTCCGTCGTTCTGAAAAAGCAACGACTTGGCGTCATAGAAGTGCCCCTCTCTTTCGCGCGTGCGCGCGCGCACAGTAGCATTTATTTTTTTCGCTAACAGGCGGACGGATGCGTCCCAGATTTTTTAATTAAGTGCGAAACAACCTAATGAACTTACGTATAATTAATTTACAAGACCCGTGCGCGCGTTACAAAATTGTATAATATTTCTCGTACATTGAATATAAGCGCAGACGCCGGGAATGAGAGAGAGAGAGGTACAACGGGGAGCGTAACGCGTGTAGCGATTATAAAGAAAGAAACATGCTTCAACGAACACGTACACTCGGACCAACGCGGCGTTTCCCCGCT
Source organism: Vollenhovia emeryi (assembly GCF_000949405.1). Lineage (NCBI taxonomy): Eukaryota > Metazoa > Arthropoda > Insecta > Hymenoptera > Formicidae > Vollenhovia > Vollenhovia emeryi. Next base: position 146,174 of record NW_011967222.1, read on the forward strand.
TCGATCTCTCGGGCGCTTGCACGACAAAATTAATCGCCCGTTTCTATTCGACCTGCGCTCGAAGTATCAAGGCGCTGGCTCGATACAATCGGCTAAAACGTGAGGGCTAATCGAGTGTCCCGCGTAATCGTAGACGTACACCTCGACACGGGACTTTCTCTCCTCGTCCATGCGCTCGGGTTCAAACGGCGGCGAGCGTGAACTCTTGGAAAGTCGCTCGTTTTATTTCGTTTTATTCGCGCGCGACAGCTCAAAGACGACGAGACGGTACGCGCCGATCTTTCCGCTGACCTGGAAAAGCGTCGTTAAGGATTTCGAAAGTGACATTTCACTAATTCGTTTCCAAGATCGCCGACATTCTTTCTGATCACACTTTGCATTATGTTTACGAGCAAACGCATTTTATTCTGAGCGATGCGAGCCTGCAATCTCCAATGATGTCGAAAGATACCATTTTTTTTCACAATTATCGCATTTTCCGAAATTATACTGTATGTATAATTTCTCTCTCTCTCTCTCTCTCTCTCTCTCTCTCTCTCTCTCTGTCTGTCTCTGTCTCTGTCTCTCAACACAAGACTTTTTCTGCTAAAAACAAATATAAGCGCGAGGAAAATGCAGCGGCGAGGAACGCGCGCCTTGTGCGCCGTCGAAATATCTCCCGTGCGGAAGGGAAAATTAATTTCCGCCTGCAAAATTTTTAAGAACGTGACCAATTAGAAGAGGCCAGAGAGCACGGGAGAACGCGCTCGTTCACTGAAGGAGCGGATAAAAAACAGCCGCCGCGCTGTCCGTTCGAGAGGACGAGGCCCCGTTATCAGGATGGATAACGGTGATAATAATCCGTTCTCGGCGAGTATTAAAAGTGTTGCAATAACGTGATGTGCACGTCGGATCGGTACTCGACAATGTCGCAAGAACCCATTTTCCAATTATCTTACCTTATAAAGCGAAACTGTATACATTTTTATTCCAAAGAATCTTTTCGCGGAGATGATAAATCTCTCTCTCTCTCTCTCTCTCTCTCTCTCTCTCTCTCTCTCTCTCTCTCTCTCTCTCTCTCTCTCTCTCTCTCTCTCTTTCTCTCTTCTCATAATTGAACAATGGTCATTTCGTCCAATCGTAAGGACGAACAATAAGTAATAAATTACAGGTAAAATATACAAAGCTACGCACGAGCCGAACGCAGACGCGAATTATCCTTTATCCGAGGGACACGAACGGTACATAATAATGTTATCCGCAAAAGTACAACGATACGCCGGCGGTATTTAAAGTAATAAGCGGGTAGGGCAGCGCGCGATGATTTCCAACTCGTACGAAAGCTCTTAAGGCTACCAGGAGGAGACAAATCATCGTTCCCGGGGCGCACCAGTTGCCGTTATATTGCTTCAACCTTGGCTCGTATTCGTCCGAGGCGAGCTTTGCAAAGGCGACGATACGGGGATTTAACGTTCGCCTTTAACGAGCTCGAGAGCAAGCGTGCGTCAACCGTCAGTCACAGCAGAAACAGACAATAACTCCTTTTCCCCTTCGCCGTTCCTGTACGCGATTCTCCATTTAAACGTGAAAATCCTCAATATTTGATTTCTTCAGGCGCGAAAAGAGGTACGCGAAATGAGTTGAAGATACCACGGTCCGTTTTATAATAAATATAGAATTATATTTCAGGTAAAGGACGTATCGACACAATGCAATCCCGGGATATAAATATACCATAGAACGGTGTGGGCTTGATCGCGGGAGTTTCCGTTACGCGATGGAGACGCGTTGCACGTGGAAAGCGATTCCATTTATGCGACATCGACGCTATAAGGCATCGGCGTGTGTAGGAATTTATTTCGCGCGCCGGTACAGAACGGACGAGGAGTCCCGGCCGCCAGCGACGCTTAAGCGATCGCATAAAAATTTCCACGGCTCGCACGCGATCGATAAGAGACTATGTTTAAGATGAAAATTAATTAACCTACTTCTTACGCGTCAGGATACGTCGGGAACTTGGTAAGAAAAAAACTTTTTACTGGTCGGTTATGAGTCGCTGTCGATTATACAATGATTTATGCAAACAGAGGAGGCGCGGTACAATGGCGCGGGCAGGAGCTTGGGGGGAATGGAATTTTTATAACAGCGAGAAAAATTTCTCATCACAACGTACAGGTCTGGGTTAAACGATATTAGGTTTAAATTAGAAATAAGGTAAAAGCGAACGACGCATATCGTATGTTTGAAACGAGGGGCTAAACCGCCGAGGACATTGCGGTGTACACTGCCGTCCTAACTTGCAGCGAATTCGGTTGCTTGCACTAGTGCGCGCTGAGTGCACACTAAGGCTTGTTTACAGTCAATTATTATATTTAAGAATCGGCTGAAATGTCTCTTGAAATATTTCTTAGCCAGTAAAATGATCCGTGTAGCATCCATATGGATCACTTCTTGGCTAAATACTTTTTGAACATGTATTTAAGGACAAAGCTGAATATAAAAATTGACAATAAACAGGCCTGAGTGTGCACTCAGTGCGCACTAGTGCAAGCAATCGAATTCGGTATTAGAAAGCGGTTTCTCCCAAATTGTGCAGTCTCGAGAAAACGCGCGTTTAAGTTCTTATAGCTGGGCCACCACGAAAAAATGTATTGATTCTGAAATGAATTCTGCATATTAAAGCATTTCTTCTCTATTTCAATAATTTTACATTGCCATGACATTTTTTTTGTTCAAAAAGTATTATAGTAAATTGGTGGTTACTGCTTTTTAGTGAAGTATGTCATTTTGACTTATCTTGAGAACTAACTACGCAAGAGAGCAGTAGAAGCAATCGGTTGGCAATTAAACTGGAGATAAGTACTGCTTTGTAGGTTAGGACGGCAGTACAGATTTCGGGCATTACTAAACATGATTAAGCATTCTTCGGGCATTAGTGGGCGTTATTTGGCCTTGCTGGGGCATTATAAAGAATCTAAAATGATAAAAAAGATGTATGTCATTTTGACTCATCTTGAGAACTACACAAAAGAACAGTAAAAGCAATCAGTTGGCAATTAAAATGGAGCCACTGTTTTTTAGGTTAGGACGGCAGTACAGATTTCGGGAATTACTAGACATTATTATGCATTCCTTGGGCATTAGTAAGCGTTATTTGGCCTTGTAAAGAATCTAAAAAGATGAAAAAGATAAAATAAGATAATAAAATAACCTGAAAATGCTCCTGAGAGATCGAATTCGATGCCTGAATAATAAAAGGAGATAAAGTGTTTTTTTTTTGCGACGCATTATTGGCGGGAGACGGTATTTCCGTCCAAGAACCGTGCGGCATTGGCGGATGAAATCCCGCGCCGCGAGATCGTTCGATTAGCGTTTCGAGGATTCGATTATGTCATCCGCGGAGATTGGCTGGAACAAGCTCTCGTTCGGAGCAATCAATTTTTATTATTAATAATTCGCCATTCACACCCCACGTGAGCCCGTGACCTATTGCGAACCCTTCCCGCGCCTCATTTGCGTCACGTGTTTATTTTATGGCGGGCAGGCCTGACGCGCCGTCGCAGATTCAGTCCCGCCGGGAATTTATTTTTAAACAAAGTGCTCGAAAAAAAAGGAGAGAGAAAAAAGACAACGGCGCAACAGACTACCTATTGACGCGCGAGAAAAACGACTGCCGTCAATTTGTTGTCCGCAGTTTACTTGTAAACAAAGTCGACGACATGCACGGTCAATAAGAACGCCGTGACGCGACGCGGCCTGGAGCTTACGCCGTGACAGTCTATTTATCAGCAAAGTGCTCGCCGTGGGTAAATTAAATTGTTGCATCGTACGACTCGCGATGACGCAACCAACTTGAAGAATGTTACAAGTACGGCGTTGCGAATTGTTCGCGTTTCAACGCGTCCCTCCGTCTTCCGCGGGCCCTGGATCGCGCGGAAACCTTTCCGGCGATTTGCCCGAAGTAATAAGGAAAAGAAGAAGGCGAGAAAAACAGCGCGATCGTTGAGCGCACCGCGGCGGTCGACGAACTTGGAGCAAAAGGTTCCGCGAGCCCGCGCCGGGCGCTACCGACGCATTTTACCGCTTTTCCCACGGCCCCTATTCCCTCGTCGCTCGTCGCTTCAATCGCATCGCGATGGCGGAAGGAGGCCGAAGTCATTTCGCGAGAGAAAAACTCGCGAGGACGACGACGGCACGGTCGATCGTCGGTAACGCTGGGCAGAAACGACAAGCGGGTCGAGCGCGGAATTATTCAGCGCGGCATCGATCGCTCGCCGATGCGATGGACGACAAGAATATAATCGGGATTAATGGTTTATTAAGGTGACGGTTTTAGATTTTCACCAACTCCTTTTAATCCATGCGATGACCGGTAATTCCAAATTTTCTAGCAAGTTCCTCGACGGAGCGAAAATCCGTCTCAACGGGTCTTTCGAGATCTAAAGGAATACAACTTACGGGCTCCTGAGATTTAATTATGCGAATTATGTGAAGAAATACATTTCATTACATAACAGTGTATATAAAAGCAAACGTTTCCCTCTTCAGTGCTCAGTTATAGATCGATACAATTAAAAATACTAAAAGCATGAGTCATGAGATAAATTGGCAGACGCCGGACAGTCGAGATTAGTTGGAAAATGAGCAGAAAGTCAATGCCTTTGTTTTCTGTTGCTGCACTGGTGAACTAGTGCAATAAATTAGAGTAAGACAAGCATATTTTCTCTCATTCTAGCTTATTGCATTAGTTCACCAGTGCAGGAACGGAAAACAAACCTAATAAGTAAAATAGCTGCACAGGTCAAATAAAATATTTTGCGACCGGCGGAAATCAACTGAACCCTTTTCAACTGTTAGGTTATATCAGCGCGACATTTCTAAAAATTCTGAAGACCCCATCATTGCTAGTCACTTGCGTTAGCGCTACGCGTCATCCCTAACCAACTCGACTTTCTAAATAAATCTTTTTTCCTGGGCACAGATTGTTTTCGTCGATCGCCGACTACACAAGACTCGAAGGATGAACTGGGAGAAGTGTCTGTTTAAAAAAATGCGCCGCGCCTGGAGGGCCGAAGATTCGTTCGTAGAAACGTTTTTCTCCGCCCGATTCCTCGAGCGAGAGAGCGATGGCGAGCGGACGAGAGGAACGGGGAAAAGAACAACGGGGAGAGAGGGTGGGAATCAGACCCCGAGTGCTTCTCTCGCTCGAAACGAGCATTCTCGTTCCGCTGCCTCGCGTCGGGATCAGGATTCGTCGGGTTCCCCGCAATTTCGTGGGTTTCATCGTCACGCGGCGCGGTGCCGCGAGAAGCCTTAGGGGCCTCTGGCACACATCGCTCTTTTGCACAACTTTACCTGCGGGAAATTTCCGATGCGTAAGCTCGGAACGTAAATAGGGAGGCCTACGATACGCTCGGCGTACGGAAGATTGCGATATCGATAACCGAAATCCCGCCTGCGGCAAGAAGCGGGCGCTCCTCGCGTTTCCTCGTGCGATTGCATATCAAGATTTACTCGCGCGGTCGAAAAAGCAAATCGCTCGCGAACGCTCCTCGAACGGGGATCGAGCCTCGCGCATAATCTCGGCGTGGTGTTATCACGTTCGCCGAGGCGTCAGCCTAAGAGATTATTTGTCGAAACGACCTTAACAGCGCGTGTTTATTCGCGCTGTTAAGGTCACGCTTCGGCGAAAAGTTCCTCTGTTTTACGGATACGTCGCTGAAAAAAATTATCTTGCAACTGCAGCAATAATTTTCTAGGTACAAACGACTAACCGAGATGTATAAATGAATAGCTAATACAGCGAAATCGCATGTGTTTTGCATTTAATCAATTAAAATTAGAGAAACAGAATTTCTATCTCAACTGTATTTTAGTAAATGTGGGAAGAAAGTCTTCCTGTGGCGCCCATACATTATACAACGTTTGATTGTGGTATACAAACAGTTATATTCCTTACAAAGATTGTTCTAGCTACGGTACCGAAATCCATTTTTATCCAACGAACGAAACCTAAACCTAAACCTAAACTTCCCAGAAGGTATTATTGTTGCTGCTATAAATTTTGCAGGTTGCAAACAATTTTCTACCAGATACAAAAAATAGCGACAAATTTTTGTTGCGACACCTAGAAAACTACCTGCGTTATTAAGATATTTTTTTTTAGGGGCGCGGCTGGTAGACACCCATTGTTCATCCCGTGCCTGTCGCGCGTCGGATTCAATCCCGTCGGAAAATTTCTTCTCCGTTTTCCCCCGCTAGCATCAACGCCGCGATGCAACGTGATCGCGTACCTCGTGCACCGGCCGCACGTGGCGAACGCGCGTATCACCCGCACGTGGCGAGCTCCCGTGATAATTCCGCGCCGTGGTATTATATTTATATCGCGTATTGTTGTAGAGCTATATCGGCGAAACTGTAACGTAACGGGTATCGAGAGTTTCTGCACTTGTTATTTACAGCTTCCGCTTTCCCCTTAATTTGACCATGTATTTATGTAACATTCGTAGTACAGTAGCTGTTCTGTAACGTCAACGAAATCTTCCACCGTTTCGTCACCTACGCCTCGTTCATTAAAAGCGGGAAGCACACACTTTGGCATAAGAGCATAAAGCATATGCATAAATAAATTGATTGGTCCACAAGCTAATGCGTAAGGAAATGAACCAATCAAATTTCCTCGGCACATGCTTATGCACTTATGCAACAGTGTATGCTCCCCGCTTAAGGGGATGCTGGAGTGATTCTGCACATTTGGCACCGTTTGCTTCTAGAACTGTCACTTCGTGAAAACAATTATGTAATATACAATTACGTCGCTTTTGTGTACGAACCGACAGTCTTCCACTATTCCGACTAAATCAGAGAACAGCATGGTATCATTGAAATTAAGTTTAGAAGCCCAACATAAAATCTATTCACTCGAATAAGTTATAGGTTGAATAGACTTCTTGTTAAGCTCCTAAACTTAATTTCAATGATACCATGCTGTTCTTTGACTTAATCTGACTAGTGGGACACTGTCGGTCTGTACACAATTTGTATTTGCCACATAATTCGTATATTATACAAACGTTTTCACAGAATTAACAGTTCTAGGAGCAAAAGGTGCCAAAAGTGCATTCCGTCGCACTCCGGCGTCCCCTTAATATCGATTATTTTGTGTGAAAATAAATGCTTGCGTTATGTCATTTAAGTAGCATTTAAATGTAAAACATATATCTTTGAATAACGAATGGGGTCTCCGCGTTGCTCAATCATCGTTGATAAACATTACGTCGTTTTTTTTTAAATTCTCATCGAGACGCTGCAGTATGCAAAGTTTCATGATTTACAGGGATTTTAAGCAGTATTTCTGAACAAACAGATCTCTAAATTTCCTCAAACCTGCTGCAGAGCACATCTTGAAAGCACAAAGAAAGTAAAAACGCGGAGACGGAGCGTGACTACGCACGTACGATATCTGTTACGTCACAAAACACACGTATCGCCAGTGAAGAATCAATACAAAAAAAAATTCATCCGCGGAAATACTGCGTCTTAGCCAAGGACAGGTGGTGCCACGCCGGGTTATTCTGCAAATAATATTTTAGCCTTGACTATATTTCGCTACTTTCGACTCAAGCGCCTTGATTGAGGCGTAATGAACCGCGGCGATAATTTGCACGTAGAAATTACGACGCAAATCTACGAGTATTTGCGTTATCATCGAATGAATACGTGAATACGGTCTTACAACTGGCAGCCGCTCGTCCGATCTCGCAAAAGATTACATTGATGCGCGCTATATTTTTAGCGACGGAAAAAAACCGTAATCGCCGCTCCGCAGCCGACATAGAAAAGAAATCGATCGGCAAGAATTCGCGCCGCTTACGGCTGCGAGGTGTGAGAAGCGAACGAAGGACGGCTACTATTTAAATTTCGATCCGCGTGTAAATCTTCGGCGCGATCTTTCGACTCTGATTATCTGTGTCCATTTCGAGTAATGCTAATTAAAAACAACTTCGTCACAATTTGATTAAATCGTACGACCGGCTACGATTATCAATGCCTCGTAACAACAACAAACAAGCGAGACGAAAAAGAAATAAATATATTGCGTTCCAGGCGTTAACTTGAAAAGCATAAACAATCGCGTTTTCATGCACACTGCAATGTGCATCGCGAACATAACTGTTTCTTCAGTCATTCTCCAGCCTTTGTAGTCTACCTACTTTTAACGTTTGCCGGAAAATTTTTTAATTACGACTCACCACCTTCGGACTGTTATTAATGAACTTCTTATTACATTACTTGATGATTTATTAAGAGAATTGTATGGAAGGGACCAAAACCCATGGTCGAAACGTTGCTGTGTATTTTTTGAATTTATAAAACACGTGCCAGTTAAGGTCGGCCAAAATGTATTTATTGATAATTGTTTCTTTTCATGACTTTTTATCGGTGAATACTTTCCAACTCATAGATTTTGTAACTTTGGAGATATATCACGTCCTTTGTCCTTTTTCTCAGACCAGCAGCGCTCTCTCGTCGTCGTGGCCGTTGTTGTCACCGTTATCGTTGTCGTCGCGAAAGTTCATGCATTTTAACAACGATTTTGAAATTGTAATTCACATCCGTTCGATTGTCTGAAAAATCGATCGATTTCACCGCATAATTTCATGGTTCCCGCGCGCGCGCGCGCGCGTACACACGCTTTCCCCTCCCCGAGACGCACATGTGGAAACGCATGACGGCGGAAACTGTGTCGGCCGTACCGTTTTCGCGGCCGATCATCATTATGAGCGCGAAGGAGAAGCTCAAAATAAAATTTCTAAAGATAGATGGCTTTTATACCAACTGCTCCTTTCATCTACACGGGTTTTTCGGCACGTTTCAACACTACTGGTTGCTTAGTGCTTTTTCCATAATACGCGCCGCAGTCGGCGCGCTCGCCGCGTAACAACATTTTGTATCCTGGTAATTCTGCTGGGAAACGCAGTGCGTATGACGCCCTTACGCAATTGAATCACAAAAGAATCAGACAGAAAAGAAACGGACTGGGGGGGAGGGAAGGGGGGAGGGAAAAACCGAAAGAGATAATTAACAATTTTGATTCGAATTGGAAAATTGCATAATTAACGAGCAGCAATTAAATATCCCGTTATTATCCTTATTATTATTGTTATTGCCGGTGCAAGCTCATTTGCGAGACCCTCGATATTTGCGTTGCGTAAATATTATGTCACAACACGTGCCGTAATTACCAATTACCGTGCAAAACAGATTCCATTACTCGAGTATTTTAATAAAATATTATGTACAAATGTACCGAATTGGGAATAAGCGAGTGAAAAAAAAAATGGCAATTTTGTGGCGTTACATGTACGTCGATGTTGATCGATCGCGCGGACATATACAATGTCGTGTGCAGCTATAACTCAGTTAGAAGCATCCCGACGGAATTATAAATAGTTGGCCCCGATTCAAATGCGTTTATCGGCGGATTAGCGATTTTATTGTCGGCACAATGTATCGCGAATTCCCATCCCGACGGGGCAGCATGCGATAGGCGCTCCGCAATGTTGCGCAATTAATGCCACGGATAAATTTCTACGATCCAAAAGCCTAATCTACAATGTGCTCCTCGCGTCCAGAAACATTCTGTTTTGTAGTCAATAAATACGCTTAAAAAATTTGCACAAATGGATACATTGTATATCGTACAGTCGTGCATTGTCGACAAAATTTTTAAACGTTCCGATTTGCTTTTATAAAACAGAATGTTTCTAGACGCAAAGAACACATTGTAGATCAGACTTAACTGTCCTAACGGGGATGACATCCGTAAATATCGCGATTTTTTCTTAGGCACACGGTTTCACCAACGTCGCTTATTGTTAGCTCACGAGGGTGCACCCACAGAAAAATTACTAACATCCACTGACACTAACGACTGTCGTACGACAACTGAGAGTCCGAAATGGCTAAAATTTTCAGATGTATCCTTCAAAGCATGTACAGTCGCAGTATCGAAGTGGCGACGACAAGTAATATCATCTTCATATTGCGGCTCAAAACTTTTCAACCCACCCTCGTAATTCGCTCTTTTTGTCTTTTTCCAACTGTCACTTTAGAAAGAGACAAACGTGAATTAAACTAAAACTGAAGTTAAGCGACGTTTGGAGAGACCGGGCCTTACTAGCTTGTCTGATACGTGGATGTGTGTCGGAAACGATTGCGTTGTACTAGTAACACCGGCTTCGACGACTTTAAGCGAAGAGAAACGCATCAACGTCGCGTCAGTGACCCTTTTTTTCGCGACCATATTATTTTTCTCATAATTAAGAGCTCCCATAATTAACAGCAAATCCAAGCTGTATCGCGCACACCTTCGCGATTCACATTGTCCGTTTACTATGTACTTTTAAGTAATGCACCGTTAGTTTTGTTTAATTATGACTTGGGACCGTTTTTTACGGTTAATGGCGTAAGTAGAACAAAAGACCTTTCCGCGGAGAGAAGGCGATAAACGGCAGCAGCTTTATCCATTAACGGATAGATATATTGTAGCAGAGACTCCTCTCGCGGTTAGCGTAAACGATGTTGGGAGAATGTCAGAGGGTGCTGTGCTTCGATGGAGGTTCTGCACCGCTTCCGGTGCTAAGGAAGCGCTAGGTAAGGTAGAACAGGTCGCTCGACAATGGAAAAAAATAGGGAAGCAGAAAACATTCGAGTCGTGACATAAAACGGGATAAAGCGCGGCTTTCTAAATTATTACGAGTTATCGCAGTCGCTTCGTTGATAGAGCGAAAATGAGCTTTCGCTCGGCTCTGGCTGCCATATATGCCGGCATAAACGTCCGTCTCTCCACGCGCGCGCCTGTAATCTACGTGGTGCGTAATTCACGCAGATTGCAGACCTCGAGTGATGACAGAGCTTGACGCTGTACGATGCCGAGAACCGAACATGGTTCGCGTTAATGCACTCACCGATTTGTACTCATTCCATTTCTAGTCAGAAATTGCACTGACCAGGAAACTGTAATCTACCGGATACCTCGTGCACGCGTACGACAGATCCTTTCGCCTTAAGGGGATGCTGGAGTGATTCTGCACTTGTGGCACCTTTTGCTCCTAGAACTGTCAATTCGTGAGAGCATTTGTGTAATATACAAATTATGTGGCTTTTGTGTGCGAACCGACAGTGTTCCACTATTCCGACTAAATCAGAGAACAGCATGGTATCATTGAAATTAAGCTTAGAAGTCTAAGCAAAAAATCTATTCACTCGAATAAGTTATAGGTTGAATAGACTTCTTGTTAAGCTCCTAAGCTTAATTTCAATGATATCATGCTGTTCTCTGATTTAGTCCGAATAGTGGGACACTGTCGGTCTGTACACAAAAGCCACATAATTTGTATATTACACAAATACGTTTTCACGAATCGACAGTTCTGGGAGCAAAAGGCGCCAAAAGTGCAGAATCACTCCAGCGCAGACCGTCCGAATCAATATCGGCGCGTCGCCGTCGTCGCGTTTCCTTTGGGATGTCGCGAATTTTCCTGCTGAGTATTTGATACAATTTCGTTGTAAACACGTCAGAGACTCATAGTAGATCACGAACGCGGCGACGGAAATTCTGTCTGGGTTGTCGACGACACAGTGTGTGGGTGCGCACACTTCGCGAGGCGGTACGGCGAAGATCCGGATACCCCGTGCCGTGTTCATTCACGAAGAACGCATATACAGAGTGGCGCCTGCCGCACGTGAAAGTTTCCCATAAATTAATATCTAAATTAAACGTCGCCATCGTTATTGCGCTTTCTCTATGGATCCCTTTACTTAAAGACTTATCCGCTTGTTAATCATTGAATTTATCCGAAGCAAACCTCGTTCGTCCCCACCCACATTCCCACCCCGTGCTGTTAAAAGTACCGAAAGGATTTCAGGATGATGTACGTTTTTCGTCCTCGCGTTCTGTCCAAAGTTTTTACGAGTTGACAAATTTTTCCGCTTGCCACGTTATCGCGTAATGGCAATTCGATTGCTTGCACTGGCGCGCACTGACAAGTTGTTTACAGTCAATTCTGATATTTAAGAATCATCTTAAGTGCTTCTTAGTCAGTAAAATGGTCTATGTAGCATCCGTACGATCTTTTTTTCGGCTAGATAGTTTTCACGATGATCTTTAATGTAAGAATTGATTGTGTCTCGTTCTGACACGTCTTGACTATGAACGTCTCGGATCATTGCTCATAGGTTTAAGACCTAAAAGACGTAAAAGCGCTATGTGGAATTGCAGCGACATCTCGATTAGAATTTTGTACTCGCGGCGACAACCACTTTCGGGCTCAGAACCTGACGCATCCGCCCGTATAAGTTGAGCCTCCTTATCTCTAGTGTTCATGCGTGTAACTAAGCGTATTTAACTCTATTTTTATCCCACTTGATAAGGGCCTAAACCGCAGGTCGAAACGTTGTGCTTTTCATCGCCAAATAAAATATTTCTTTCCGCCAGTTGAGGTCAATTTATTATTTAATTTGCTATTTTGACGCTGGCAACTTGAAGGATTAAAGTGATTCTCATTGCATTTCTCCGCGTTATGCATCTTTGCCGATCGATCACGAGCGCCGAAGCCGCGAGCTGTAAATGCGAATCGCACGGAACACCCTATATACGTTTAACGCTGACTCGGAGTATAAATAGACGCTTATGACGTAGCCGAGGAGTCGAGATCCACGAGGTCTGCCCCCTCGACGAAAACAACATGGCAAGACGAGACGAGACAAGATACGAGAAACCTATAGAAGCCTATAGCCGGTATACGTTGTTAATGTGTGACGTGCGTGCGTCGCTACGCGCGTGTGTATGCGAGCGATACAAGCGCAGACGTATGCGATAGCGTGCGCCTGTATTGCGTGATCGCAAAAACGGGTTTGCATACGCCAGGAAGAAACGCCGGTGGGTAACAATCGATTTGGAAATCTGAAAACACGCGACGATAACGATGATAACGAGTATCGATGGTAGCAATTATCGCGTCTCGAATTGATTTAGGCGGCACGCACCGCGACGTGTCGTTTCGCATCCTTTTTAGGTATACATTCTGAAGAGAGGTTGACGCTCACAATTTACAAACTTCGTCCAAAAGCGTATACTTGCTCTCCAGCTAGGCTACACCGAGGAAACTTTCCGTCGGATAAACTAATTAAACAACATTTGCGACGGTTAATTTTTCCGATTACGTTTCCCGATTGAATCGTGGATATATCCGGTGCAGAGCAGCTACCGATGAAACTTGATCGCAAAACCGATCGTACTTTTCATCGGATATGCAATTCAATCGGATATATTCGTTTGTTATTACGCAATTGAATTATCCGATTATATTTAATCGAGCATTTTCCTCAGTGTACCGTCAAAAGGCGATCTTCTCGCAGTTTTCGCCAAGGTCTTTCCTCGCCCCGCGTCCCGTCGCAAATTCCATCGGACTGCGCTCGGGGATCGTAAACGTAAGCTGTTATCGCGCGCTATCTCCCTTTTTACACGGTCTTTTCGAGGTGCTAGCGCTGCAAAGATCAAACGAATCTCCCGTTCGCATTTTCGTGCGTGCGCCATATAAAACGCGCGCGCGCGCAGAAATTTATTATCACAGAAAACATGCCGAGTCTTTATCGTCATGTTTGTTTGACACAGGCGACGCGCATGTTCGGGCGGCCGTGTCGATAGCAATAATATTTGATTGTCGAATTGAGGATCCCGGGCAACTGAGGCACCGCGAACGTGCGGGAAACCACAGCAGGGGAGCTGCAGCTTTTCGTGAAAATAGAATCTTGCATTCTTTTTTTTCCCGACGTGTAAGAGATGCCACGGGAACGGGAAGGAACGAATGGGTTTATTCACGAACGGGTCCTCGCATCTCGCCCCGGCCTTTGTAACGTTTCACTCGGGAGATTAGCGTGCCGCGGGCGCCGCACCTTTCGGCGCACCGATGCTCACGGCAATGTCGTTTTACCTTGTAGCGACGAGCGTGCCTCCGGCAAAGGCGAGTTGCGAAAGTAACGCGCGGCGTGTATCCGCGAGAAATGATCGGCACAGCCGCGGAATTTGTTGCAATACCCGGTTGCCGCGACCATTTGTCTTCTGATATGCGCTACATGCATGGAAGCGGCATTTACCGCAGCGCGACGGTCGCAAAAAAAAACACGTTCGCGATGTGCGGCGCGGTGGAACGTGTAACGGCGGGATACGTTTAAATCTACTTAGACGGTCATTAGCGTCAAAGCTCGCTGTAACTTGCAGTTAAAGCGACGATATTCTCTCTCTCTCTCTCTCTCTCTCTCTCTCTCTCTCTCCCCTCCCTCTCTCTCTCTCCTGTCCCCCTTCTGCCCCTATCTCTCGTTTCTCCCCCATCTCGAGAGAAATGCGAAAAAGAACGATCGCTTTCGACTCGGGGAATTCATAACGGAAAGCCGGCAATTAACCCCTTCGTACCGTGAAAATTCCACTTAATTCAACGCAACGTGAATTAAAGTTCCATATTAGCACGCGTAACGCGAATTAAAACCACGTTTCTGTGCTAATTATTATCTCATTTGAAAGTCAGATATACATGCACTTTGCTATCACGCGTGGTCTTACATAAATAATTTAAAAAAATGAAAAAAGATAATTCACAACGAAAATTTAATAAAACCGCCAAGCAGGGATTTCGTTCGCCTAGAGGCTACCGTGATGCATTAAAAATTTATTGTGTACGAAAAATATGCGTTTCGTAATACAATTTTCAATCGTTTTGAAGTAACTGCGACAGAATATATATGTCAAAATTTAAAGCACAATTCGCGTGACAGAAGTGAAAACGCCTCGCCGATGAGAGAGGTGGGCAACACGCATAGAGGAATGTGCGATTCGGATGCGCGAGAAAGGACGACTGATCTGCGAAAAAGAAAGGAGGGATCCTCCGGCCGCGATGGAGTGCGCCGGCGTCCTTAATCAAATTCGCCGTTCCAATAACGAAGTCATTCTGGGATGCAATGGGAGTTGAGGGAGGGGGAGGGGGGGGGAGGAGGAAGAGTACTTGGAGAGGATTTCACTTCCGGCCAGCCGACACGATGGATCGACGGCGTTTCGAATCCTGGCAGGTAAAGTTAGGACCGTGGTGGCACGAGGATTCGAGAAACATCAATTTCCCGGCTCGCGTCGTCGGCTCCTTGCAACGTTTGCATTTCCAATTTCCTGCCTTTGCGCGTCGTTCTGGTCACGGTTAAGAGCGAGCGAGGGAGCGAGAATAAGAACGAGAGAGAACAAACAAGATTTATTGAATTGGGGAATGGCGCTCGGGACAAATAGAGCCGTGCAATGGATACAACACGCGAGAAAACATAATTACATGATACAAATTAGAACACGAGCATTAGCATTGTGCGGAAAAAATTTGTTTAACGGGAAGAAAGAGACGGGCAAACGCGCCAAGGTAAGAAGGAAGTGGCAAAAGGTGTCCCTCATATCGAGGGATTGAGAATCGACGTCGAAGGAATCCTCGCCACGCGGTGGAGAAGGTTACACAAGCTGCGTATATTCCGAACAAAGAGAAGGACGTGTGAAGGCCGAACAGCAGGGAATTTCTATGTAAGATCCCATGGTGTTTCGCTGTCGCACCCTTAAGAAACATCTGTCGGGGGTGGTGAACCTATACGCGACGGACAATGCTTTCTTTGCCAATCAAGCGTTGATCCAAATCGTAAAGTGCACTCGATACCAAGAGAGTCGCAGCCAAAACCTTATATTTTGCATTCCAGAACAGCTACACCGATCAAAAAAATCTTATTCCAACAAAGTATTACTTTACTCCTACATTGATTTGAAGTGCGTATCGGACAAGGCATGTTGCATCGACCGGAACAAGTGGTGTTTTTTGAATTTTCGAATTTGAAACTTATTTTCTTAGTCGCTTAAAAAAGTGTGGAGTATTCATTTGTACACCCAATAATTCTATAAAATGTTTACTAAAATGTAATTTTCATCACGAAGAAAATTGAATTTCTTATTTAACAAAAACAATTATTTCGTTTAATAAACAGTATTCTATATCTCATGAAATCTTTATCTGAATGTAGCAAATGTAATGATTTAAATTAATTTACTTAATATAATTCATAGATTTACCTGAAAAATTTGATATTGTTATTTAAATATAATAGAATAAATTTTACTTCAGTAAAAGAAATAATTTTAAGTAAATCTATTTACTTATAATAGTTTGAAAAATTTTTTTGTCAGTGTACACATTCATAAATTCTCCTTTCGCACTACTTCCTCGTTATTTGCGTGAGATTGGGTACATGCGTGACGTCTGGTCTTTCTCGTTTTCTCATTGATTTTGCCCGCGCAATGTTTTCTTCCGTGCATACGCCATTATAACGAGTACAGGGATTGAAGGAAAAATCTAGAATAGAATATCTCGATTGCAAAATAATGGAATTCCATTGTGCTACACGTGAGAGATGTGCAGATAGCTGAGGCGACTTCCGAGAAATCGGCCTTAGGAATTTCTTACGTGATCATTTTGATTCATTTTTCGCGATCTTCCTTTTATTCTGGCTACGTTTCCCGGGTATGCTCGGCGAACAAAGCCTCAATTTCGTGGCAACGTTTAACTTAATTAAAAACCGAGAGAATAGACGAACGTATTCGCAATATCCAGTCATTTCGCCGCACGCTTTCCTCTCACGAAGCGAAGTGCTCGATTGTTCCGGGCGCACAATGCGATCGTGTGATAACCTTTCACGACGAAGATTACGACGAAACGGTCGAGATCGTGCTTCACAATGGGAAAGAGACTGGTGCGGATCTGCGAGCGAGACCGTGACCCGAGCTGGCTTGTACTTAAGTAAACGGTATAGAGGAGGCAGGTTCCATGTTGCAGCATGTTTGGGTTCAGCTTAGCTGACGCATCGCAAAGATGGGGAGCAGACATTTTTTATTCGGCCAAAATAAATCTTACAACGGGGGAGACGGGATAAAAGACGAAGAAAGAAGATCTGTTAGGAATACCCAGTTCTCTCAAAAAATTGCATCTCTCATTACAATGCACATGCGTTTTCTTCTTTCCCTTCATTGTGTAAATCTCTTTTATAATGATAAATATAATTTATAACTATCTTTACCTTTGAATCTTTAATTAACAATGTGCTTATGAAAAATATCTCTTTTTACAGTAGGTTCGTTAAACATTAAATAAATGAATAAAGAATTCTATTGACGAATGAAGAGTGAACAATGGACACTATTAATAGAATGTACAAATAAGCACTCAGAATTAATAAAGGAATTTATATTAATTTATTATTCAAGAAATAATCAACAATTTCTATCAAATTTCTGACTGTAGTTTCATTTAAATTAAATAACCGAATCAAATGTTTATCCGTCAGCTCAAAAGGATCGTTTCGCATGTGAAAACTATTCTGCAACATGAATTTTCTTGCGCTTTTAAAGTGAGAGCATTGAGTACAATAATTCTTAGAATTATTAGGCTTGTATTACAGATTGTCAGAAATTGTATTTTAATTTTAATAATATAATATTACACGTTATATATTTTAAGAACTTTTGCTTCTATTACACTCATTGAACGTTTCTCTAGAAGCGTGTAATGGGATCCATCCGTAACATTGCAAAAGAAAAATTGTGTATACATTTCATTTGCGATTATCAAGAAAGCTGTTCTAGGGGATCTTCAAATGCAATTATTCGCAACTGGCGATTTACATACACGCAACTATTTCAGGAATAGAGTCCCTGTTTTAAAGTCACAACGATAAATACTGAAATACCTTTATCTTTTCGACTGACAACTCTAGCGGAAAAAGTTTCTATAAATAAATTCATTAAAGTTTGTAGAAATTTTTTTATCTTCGTTGAAATATTAACTTTTTTTGTAAAAATATTTCTACAAAATAGTACCACAAATTACAAAGTTCAAAGTAAAGTAAAAAAAGTAAAGTAAAAAAAATATTGCAAATAGTATTTCATGAAAATGTACAATTTTGTAAAAATTAGTACAAAACTACTAGTTTTAACAGTTTGAGAAACAACAAAATCTTAAAGAATTAAAACGTCTGCTTTCTTGCAGCATATTATAAAAATTAACAAAAGTGTTCCAATTTTAGCATTTTCATGTTGGCTTTTATGACACTTTCTAAATTTACGCAGAATCTCTTAGATTCTGGCAGTTATATTTTATAGTTTCGTAGAATTTTGTAGAATTATTTCCGGCAGGGAAGTCTCGCGCGGAATCGAAATTTTGAGCCATGCTCATCCTTTGTTAAACGCGGTACACCCTATCGCATCACGGATAATTGCACGGGAACGATCACAAGAGCAAATAACAGAGCCAATCGCATCGTAAATTATTCCGATGGAGTGAGTAGAGCAAATTAGGCCGGCGATTGCATACTTGCGCGTGAAATTTTACGTTTAGATTAGCATCGCGATGTACTTCGCTTCGTCATCAAGACGCACGATGCGTCGGGCACGGTTGAACAGAGAAAGAGAGGGGCGGGGAAGGAAAAGTGTGAATCGGGAGAAATTACAAAACAAAATAACGCCTGCACGACGTAAATACTTCGTTCTTCTCTCCCCCCCCCCCTTCGCTCTCTGTGCCAGAAATATATTAAGCTAGGTCAGTAACTGTGCGCTCAGGCGATAATTTTTACGCTTACGTTAGCGCTAAAAACGGCTTTGTTAGCCGGTAAACGCGATCGGGTCGAATCATGGCCAACGTAAAAATGGATAACGCGCCCTACGTTTATCAATAGATAACTGAAGCCGAAAAGAAGAAATTTAAACAGCGAAAAAAAACGGTACATCGAAACTATAAAGATAGACCGGACGTCGCGATTATTTTTGGCCACGGTAGTTTCGCGTGAGAAGAAAGTGGCTTCTAGAGATAGTCGCTAAGGAAAGTTTCCATAAAGCAACGTATGGCTTATGAAGTCGCCGGGGATAGGAATATTCTCTCCGATTAGACGTGACGCGACTGGATATCGCGCCTAAAAGCGATTCGATTTTGCGGCAGTACGGAGCGTGGGCA
The DNA here is from genome assembly GCF_000949405.1 of Vollenhovia emeryi. Lineage (NCBI taxonomy): Eukaryota > Metazoa > Arthropoda > Insecta > Hymenoptera > Formicidae > Vollenhovia > Vollenhovia emeryi. The sequence continues at coordinate 165,232 of NW_011967222.1, forward strand.
GAGGAACTGGAGCGAACCCCTCTCGCCCGTTTCTGCTTTCACCCAGCACAGCTGTTTCGTTAGCTTCAAGTAGCGATTTTTCTGCGCGTCATCGATCGCCCGAGGAGCGTTAACGATCGATACCAGCTAATCGCGTAGATAATACCAATTTATATTCAAGAGCGAACGAAACGGCAAAGGCGTGTCTCCGGCGTTGGGCGCCTCCAAGAAAATCCGCCGAATTCATACTGAATATTAAAGCGCCGTACAATATGTATGTACGTGGTCGGACTCCCGTCTTCGCCGTTTAAAAACAGTGACGTCTCAAGGCGAGGTGCAAAGTGTGGCAATCCCAAAGTGAAAACCGAACTTCGTACCAGCCAATCCACGTCCAAATTTATTGCCGAGGCAAAACGTTGTCTGCAGAAACTGCAGTTATAGTCGCTCGTATATATGTGACTATATAAGTATTTTCTTAACAAAAAATAAATAAAAAATATATGTGTTAAAGAATTAAAGAAAACACAATTACAAAGAGACTAAACATGTGTATAGTATAAATAGATATTTCTCGAACAGTGTAACCAATAACAGCCCAGTTATTCTTACAATTAGTCATTTAAATAAATAGTTATCTGGATTCCCACGCAAACAAAAAGCGGAAGACGATGATGATGATCTGCTAAGACACAAGCTTCGCCTAAGGTCGCCTTTAACGAAGTCGATTTAAATCGAATGGCATTAAAGGCGGCACCACGTTCGTTCCAGATGGAGCTATTGAATACAAATCGGCGTTTACATCGAAACAAATTTATGAAGACGCTATCTCCTCGGTCGAATTTCACATTATGCTCATTCGGATTGTAGAGTTACCTATTACGAGACAGGCTTCTAATGTGAGACAGCAGGTTTTCAACATCCAAATTCAATCACAAATCGTTTCCGCGACGATTACACGATCTGACAGTAAATGTTCCACTAAACAAATTTTACTTCAAGGACAATAAATTCATGGTGGACCCAACAGATGATGCCTATCGATTTAGCAGATAATCCACTGTCTCGTAATAGGCGACTTTCCTCTACAATATAATTTCACTTAGACGCAAATGTTTCTCTGGTACACTGAGAAAAATGTTCATCGGATAAACCAATTAAATGGTGTTTCCGATGGTTAATTTTTCCGATTAAATTATGAATACATCCGATGAAACGCAGTTACCGATGGAACTTGATTGAAAAAAAAAACGATCATAATTTTCATGGGATATACAATTTAATTGGATACGTCCGTTTGTTATTATCTAAATGGATTATTCGATTATATTTAATCGGACATTTTTCTCAGTGTAAAATTCCAGTTTTGCAAATAACCGCCGCGATTCGCGTTCAGATACGCCGACGTCAGTGCACTCGTTAGGTATTTCCCAGGTATTCGCACTGAAGAAACGTGAGTTTGGAGAAAAACGAGATGACCACGACGGCCGTTAATTTAACGACAGTTTTAGCGCGGCGCGATTTCACAGAGTTGCTGCGCGTGCAAGTACCTAATCGCGGTAGGAAATGACTTTTTCCGCGCGCGGGCTATCGAAGCGATAGGGCCGCGTGTAGCTCGCGAGCACGACCGCAATCTGTTACCGGTATCTGCTGCCAGATGCCAAACGTTTCGCACCAGCAAGTTTACACGCGCGGTGCAGCTAATTGCGGTAATCTAGCTTAATGTACTGGAGAGAAGTAGTTTCGGCTAGCCGACGGGGCGATTGTTGCCAGAGATGGGCGTCAGCGCCACACCGAATTTCCCATTACGTGACTAATCCACGTAGCGGATGAGCCGCGAATATCGTATCGCGGTACCCGTGTACGTAATATGACGTAACGTAAAAGCGCAGCGGGAGAAGATTCTCAACGGGAGTTGCGAACGCGGCGATAAAATGTCCGCCGTTGCCGCGAGACGAGTCCGTTTCGGTCATGAAAGAGAACTTTGAGGGGAGAACCTGTTTTTGTGGCGTACGAGGGAAGTTAATCCCGTTGTATGAAGACCCTGAGTCGACAGCCAGCCAGGCAGCCACCCCCGAAGGGCCTGCGCGCGACAAGATAATACGAATAAAACGCGATTATCCCCGCTGAACAATGAGGAAACCGGAGCTATTGGATATTCAAACACAATTTCTATTGTCTCCAGTCTGCGTGCCTTCCCCCCCCTCTCTCTCTCTCTCTCTCTCTCTTTCGTTTCGACCATGCGTCGTGATTCTTGAGGAAGAAGCATTTTACAAGCGAGATGCCGTACATCCAGCAACAATTTAGCGATATAATTAATAACGTTAAATAACCCAGAAACCAAAATGGACGGCATTAATTGCCCCGGGGGACCAAATTACGTCTCATTATTGCTACATCTGCAATTTGCGTGAGGCCAAGCATGATTATTAACGCGTTGCAATGTAATTACTAATATATTCCTGGTTACAATATTAAAGCCAACGCGATTAATCATGGAGGGCAAACTAATTATTCGTTATGTTGCGATGCATAATTGATATCAAATCACTATCGGAAATCAAATGTGCGCAAAGTTCGCGGTGCGAGATAGAAAATTTCCCCCTTAACCGGACACTTTTCGTCAAGGGGGTAACCACTGGCTAAAATGTTGTCCCACCGATTACATGATTTTATTTGATTTTATCCGATTACAAATAGTCTCATCTAATTGCAAATAATTTTCTCTTATACGTGACGTTGTTAAACCTCAGTGAGCTGTTAGATTTTCTCAAAATATATAATATCTTTCTTATTTTACTAAGAAGTATTTGCCTGTAGAAGTAATTTCAGTTAAGCTTGTAGTATTCGGTTAGGTAGAAAACGTGTTTCCTTGCTTTCCCACTTTTCCCACTAGTATAACCGTGGTGTTAATGAATAGTAATTTTGTATTTGTATGCACATTGTCCAAATTTGCGCGCAAAGGTGTAACAACGTTTCAACTCGCTCTTGTTCTAACAGCAACTACTTCAGTCTCATTATGAAAAGAATACGCGCTTATAGGTGCGAACTACGATATATACTTGGATATTCACTAAAAGAAGTAAAGTTTTTTTTGGAAAATGAAAACGAGCTGAGAAAATGTTCAAGTTTCATGTTTATTGTCTAACAAGTGGCGAGTGTGACGCAGCGAAATGTGCGCTGCTTAGTAAACAAAGGAACGAAAAGATCCGAGTTCAAATCCACGGACACCGCTGGTTTTCTTCGGAATCTCCCGAAGGGAAGTGGCAACCACCGAGAGTATCTCGCCACACATACCCCTTTATGGGTACAGTCCTCCTGGTGGGAGGTTTCCTTCGGCAAGGTTAGCAGCCTACCGAAGATGAAGCAAAACCAAATGCTTAAAGTACCAGAACGAGAACTGGATAAAACAGGCTTCAAGCCTAATATACGAGGAAGAAGATGAAGTCTGACAAGCGATGAAACTTGAAAATGAAGACAAAACGATTACACGGGGATTTCGTAAGGATTTCATAATGATTTCGGAGACACTGTCCCACGATTACGTCAAGTGGTTAACCCCTTGCTTTTTTTCGTCCCAATATTTGCTCCGCAAACGTCTCATAGTCGCGGAACACCTTAATGCTATTGAAACTAAATCTTTACCGGCCCTATTCGCGCCGACTTGAAATTATCTCGCGAACCATTTAACATCCGCGACAATTTTTCACAGGGGTTACCGGATTATTGTGTTTCTCGTCTAGCGCTATTCTTCTTTCGCAGCAACCGGTTTCGAGAGGAGACCGCGCGCGCGCGCACGATCCGTGGCTCTGACGAACGCAACGCGCGTGCAGCTGGAGACGTTCTCTATTTCAGAAAATACGAGAACGTATGCGCGCTAGGTATATTGTTTCGCTCCCTCGTTTTTTATAAGCGACATCTCCGCCATGGCCCCGCGACTCTGTGTAGCCCCTTCGAACGCAACATGAAATCCGCGTCGCGCGACTGCACGCGAGGCAGTAAATTTTTATTGAAGCAATATTTCGCAGTCACTGCGCAATTTGCGCCGCCGTAGAATATCATAAAACTCAAGATCTATAAACTTCGCGATAGTCAAAAGTAATCTTTTCGCGTTATGGCGCGAGAGTGGATCTTAAGCCGAAGCGTTTAGCTAAACACGATGAAATCGGAGATTCTGCGTGGCGGTTTCATCGTTCTGTGTACACGTTTCTCATGTTTTAAGTATTCGCGTTAATGTGCCGAGAAAGATACAATTTTCGATCATCAATTTTGTGCCGTGATTCGATACCAATGTCGTCGAAGGGCTAACGAATGCGATGAGAAACAAACCTAAATATTCCAACGAAATATATCGCGCTAGGCGCTGGCCGTGGATTGCCTTTTACCGGATGGCAGCTGGCAAGGGCCAGATGTTGGTCGTTAATGGACTGTGCGGGCCTCAAAGTGGCACCAGACTCGATCCCCCCTCGGCAGCCTAAAGTTCGTCTACGAGACAAAAGACCGACAGATCTCGCCGGAAATAAGAGAACGAGAAATCCGATGAAAAAAATACGTGCAGTACTTCACTCGTGATTCATCCATCGCTTTGGTCTTCGAATTTTTCCATCGAGATTATCGTTTACGATCGCCTCTCGAGCGCGAAAACGTTAATTAGCTTCCGGGTAAATTCATTATTACGAAAGAAGCAAAAGTTTGACGGAGCATCAATGCACACCGTTTCCAGATTTTTAAAGAGATATTTACATTGACGTATTCCCTTTGTAGGTACAAACAAAGCGATTATCTCTTCTCCGCTTCTCCCTTTCCACGACATTCTTTTGTGAATGCCCTCTCGCACAAAGGACATAGTTGTAAAGCTCTCGCTCTTCTTTCCAGCGGCTGTGCGCGTAAATGTGAATAAAGAATGACTATATGTTTTAACTCGGCACATACGTGACGCAATAATTCACAATTTTTGCAATACCATCGTCACGTCTATTTTCGTGTTTGCTTATTCCATCTTAAATATCAATCGCAAAATATTAATCTAAAGGAAAAAGAACAGCGCCCTTTGTCCGATATTTTTTATCCAATCGCTCGACATCACGGCGAGATAACGAAACCCACACAACTCTACGAGCAATGATTTTCTCTCGCACTTCCAACAAAGATCTACGATTGGCTTGAGCCCAAATACACAGACGCCGAGTCTCATCTGGCGAATCGCTCTAAAAAGATCCATCAAAAACACAAGCAAAAATATTTATGCTCCGGTTCCCACTCCGGCACCTCCTCCTCTTACAACACTTGTCAATTATTTGGCTGCTACCAGCGCAACAAGTAAAATATCTAGACGCATTATTAAATACTCGCTCAACTTGGACGCCCCACAAAGACTAACTGCTTAAAGCGAATCAACAACTCGCACGATTATTTCCATTAATTAACCGCTCATCCTCACTGCGACCGTATTATACAATCTTATTATATAAGTCAGTTTTCTGTCCATGGATAACGTACGCATGTCCGACTACTGGGAAAAAAATCGCTCCTTCCAACATAAGGAGAATCCAACAATTCCAAAGTCCTACGTACTGCGGTAAAAGCACGATGGTTCACACGAAACTCACAGCTGCACCATACACTAATGTAAGTATGGAAGAAAAAAAACCATATTCTGTACCTCTTTAAATCAATGTCAAAGCCTTATCTACTATCGATTTTCCAGAATTTCCGATGCTCCATTCCTTTACATGTCAAATCAACATATATAATTTTTCATACACACAGAGAAATTTTGTTGACTGAACATGTAATTTGGTTGTATACTGTAAACGAAAAATATGTTGCCGCGAAGTTAAATGTCACGACAACTAAATATTTTGTTCCCATGAGTGGTTTATTTGAACAAAATTTTATGGTTGAGATAACAAATTCGTCCATCTCATTGCGTGCTAAATAACTGTGTTTGTTGCGTCAATTAAATCGTTTAGTTGAATATTGCAAAAGGATTCTGCGCACGTTCACTCAACCAAATTTGTGTGTTGATATAACGAAATTTTCCAACTAAATTTTTTGTTGTATGAACTGACAGATTTGTTTGCTCATATCCAAACAAATTCAATTGAGTCAACGAAATTTTATATCATTCAACAAAATGGGTCTCTCAGTGCAGATTGCAACTCTCCTTAGCATTAATTTCATTCTGCGCGCTAATTGTATTCCCAAAACAGAACATAAACGTATAATGAACAATCAGAATTGAACAGCACCAATTGTACGTACACGGAAAAAAAATTAGCTGCTGTAGCTAAATAACTTAGTAAAAAATGGACAGCTAATATTTTTAGTTGTGATAGCTAAAAATATTAGCTGTCCATTTTTTGCTAAGTTATTTAGCTACAGCAGCTAATTTTTTTTTCCGTGTAATCTCATTTGTGTCATAGTCACAACATACTCTCAATCCGCGTGAAACGACCAACGCTTGGAATTTAATAAGGAAGGAAAAAAGATTTCCTCTTGCTAAACAAACATTTCCTATTTATCTAGGAGCCGTAACATTTTTATCGTCGCAATTTCGTTACTCAAAAAAAAAAATTGGAAAACCCGCTACACGTACGCTTTAGCAAGTGCGAGCCGGGGAGGCGAGCAGCTGATATCGACACGATGAAAGATTGCACGGCGCGGTTCGTGCCCCAGGTGTTCAACGAAGATTATTATATATTCTAGAGATAAAAAAAAGCGAGGTGCTGTAACGCGGTTATGAGCTGTTGCAAGTTTCGAGCTTAGCAACGGCCGCGGCGCTGACCGTTTTCCAGCTTAGTGGCTTACAACTTGTTAGTTAATTTAGGACAAATCGAGCGTAATTTTGCGAAGCGGCCAAAGCGAGGAAAAGACGAGCTTCATCGAGGTGGATGCAATTTTTATAACGAGAAGGTACCTGCAAAAATTCCAGCGAATGCTATAGCATCGTTAACCAGAACAGCAACGAACATAGTGATTTAGCAAGTACCCTCTACCTCTAATGACGTTTTATTTTTAATTTATGTGAGAGTCCGTTGCAGTAGGTCATAGTTACCTTCAAACATACATTGAATCCGCGGATAGTTCGTGGGCGAAGCGGACATAAGTGTTGTCCATCGCAATAGCAACGGACACTTGAACGTGCGAGCTTACGTAACTTTGAGATACGAGGCGATATAGCTGGGCAAGAAAAAAGAAACTCGATCGTAATTTTGGCCCTTATCGCGAACGAAGGCCCGTCTCGGCGGGCGGTACCGGGGCTCCTTCCGCCGATTCCTCGTGCCGTACCCATAACTGGGTTGGTACCCACGGCTGTACTATTTACTCCCTACGTGCGCGGAGTGCATCGATGCTTACACGCATGCTGGCGATCGATGCGTGGAGCCTGGGGAGAAGAGTAGTGGTGGTGAGGTCACGCCGGGTAGGCGAGGGGCGAAGGGACACAAATAAAACGAGACTCGCGGAGACAGCTGGTCGTTCTGCCCTCGGGACAAACAACGAACCCACATGACGCAAATGCGCACACATGCGCGGGCGACGCACGTACGCGCGATGTGTTTCACGCATATTGCAGGCACGCATACTGATGGGGAGCCCGGATGGCGGTGTACCGATATACGGAGCCAGCTCGCGCGATTTTCCGCGCGCGCGGAACACGATGGCCACGGCCGGGTCGAAAGGTATCGATAACAGATATATTAACGTCGCCGCAAGTCTCGCGAGGTATTCGGACAAGTATCGGACAAGCGTCAGTCCGCCGAACGAAAATGTACACGTACGGCGTGCACGTAAAACGGATGCGCGCCATCAAATTGATTGATACAAATGGGAGAACAAATTGCCGCGCTGTGCATCCACCTGCGCAATCGTCGGTGTAAAACTCTATTTCGATTTACATCTCAAAATTATAATTTAGCGACGTCCATCACCGGGCGCTGAAGAAACAAAAGCTGTCGAATGCGAGATTCGCGCGGCGTTTCTACCCGATCAAGCCCGAGCGTTGTTCTTATCGACCGCCGTGCTCTCTCCCGTCAAACGTGTTTTTAATATGTTATAGCAGAAGCGTCGAAAATAAGAGCAATGTACGCGGTGTATATTCGAGAGCGCCGGCTCCGAAGCTAATTTGTCATTCGTAGGCCACGAATGACTGGATAACGTGTAAAACCGTTAGTGTCAATGAGCCATCGACAGGATGTATCGGCAATGCTGCCGATTCAAACGTTGAAAACGGATGAATAAAACAAGTTTAGATCGACACGGAACTCGGAAATTCCAAAATAGTTATCTTAACGGAATATTTTGCGAAACAGCATCAATAATACCGAGAGAAAAATCGTTGTATACAAAAAGCCAAGAAAAGCTTTACGAAAGGCCGAGCACGAGGGGTAAACCGCTGAGGGCATTGTGGTGTTACAGATTTGCGGCATTACGAGGCGTTTCTTGGGCATTAGTGGGTGTTATTTGGTCTTGCTGGGGGCGTTATAAAGAATCTAAAAAGATAAAAAAGATAAAACGAGATAAAACTAGATCAAATAAAATAAAAGAATTGGTGAGACGCCCGCCTAGACTGTAGGGCAGTCCAGGTTCAAATCCTGCCTGAGGTAATATTTTTCGCGATAAATTTTCTGTATTATTAAAAATACCAGATATGGTCAAGAAAACACTGACGTTGTTAATTGCTACTGGCGACATTTAAGAATAATCTTATTAGTAAAATAAAATAATGCCCATTGGGCATTACTGTCGAATTTTAGTGCATTAGTACACTGATAAAAAAATTTTTTTAAACTAAGTAAATAGATTTACTTAAAATTATTTTTTACTGAAGAAAATATTTGTTCTATTTAAACAAAAGTATTAAATTTCAAGTAAATCTGTGTATTATATTAAGTAAATTAATTTGAATCATTACATTTTCTACATTCAAATAAAGATTTTATGAGATAGAAAATACTATTTATCAAATGAAATCATTGCTTTTGTCAAATAAGGAATTCAATTTTCTTCGCTGTAAAACTTATATCTTAGTAAACATTTTATAGAATGAAAGTAAATTTTTTAAAATTTAAAATTATCTACTGTCTGATATTTAATAAATACTTAAATTACAGAAATGCGTGTTTTAATTTGTTAATTATTTTTTAAATTTAAGTTAATAAGCTATTAGGAGCCACCTAATGAATAATTTTCTTGAGTAAAGTAATACCTTTTTGGATTAAGGTATATTTCTTATCAGTGTATAGGCATTGCTGTACATGATTTCGGTCAGCGGTTTACCTCACGGATGAACATAGATATCATGGTGTAAAAAGAAAGGTGAATCATTGCGCATAATGGCGGAGGTCTAAAATTTTCGACCAATCAGAGCCTGAGCTTTTAGGCAGCGCGCTGTTCAATGTGATTAATCAGTAAGCAGCCACACTGAATTTCGCATAAAAGCTCCAAACGTAATTGGCTGGCTGTTCCCCACTGCTCCTATTGCGCATCTATCGGAATGGTTCACCTTTCTTTTTACACCATGATGAATATCAGGTACAATATCATGTACAATATCATGTTTCATGAAATTGCAACGCGACTCAAGTGTACCAACCTCTATTTTCAACTGTCTAAATAATTCGTATTAAGTTGTTTAAATCGTACGATAAGACACGATTTATCTCTATTAAATCTTTGCACGGCTTACCGCGATAATGTAGCGATAACCGAATAGCAGACTCACTTTCCTCGTTTCAATTGAGTCTGTTAAAATTTTAGAATTAAGCCTCCAATTGCGCTTTATCTACGGCGAAAAGTTAAACGGCAAGCAGTCAACGAACGCGCCGTGCCAGTCATTTGATGATTTCTGTTCGCGTTACTTTAAGAGCCTAAAGTTAACGCCTTGAAAGGGGAAAACCATCTGACGGCGTTTTATGTTTTCTTCTCTCTCTTTTTTTTTGTTACTTCAGCTTGCAAGGCGAGAAAAACACGCGAAACGAGGCCGGTTGGCGCAGGATGAAGCGCGCTTATTAGTGGAACGAGGCCAGACCAACGAGGCTGAAGGAACTTCTTTATCGCTCTTCCTTTAAAAACACAATGCGCTATCGGTTAAAACACTTCGCGCACTTGGTCTGTTTTATTAAATGCTCGCGTCACCGACGACAACCCCGCGCCGAAATCCCGGGGAGGCTATTCGATTCGATCAATCAAAAGATAAAAAAGATAAAACTACGAGTCCCATATCTCCGCTAGAATAACAACAACAAACCTTTAGCTACCGCGTTTTCTGTGGATTTCTTTTTTAATTCATTTCATTCTGGCAGCATTTGTGTCATCACTCCTTTGTATATTGCATATTTCCGGCAGGTTTATAGCAAATGATACGACACATCGAATCAAAGGGTTCCGCCCGCATGGAACGTCATGGTCAATTCGTCATAAATTCATATTGATAAGGACGTCTTGACAGAGTAAACTCTTTAATAACTTAATAACAAAATAAACTCTTAAGTTAAACGTTATAACAAAGCTCTAAAGCCCCTTGGTGAAGAGCCGATCTTTCGTCAATTACATTGAAATTTCAAAATCGTGGTGCTAAATGTGATAAGGAATATCTAAAAAAAAAACTAATAAGAATATTCTTCAATGTCGCCAGCAGTAATTAACGACTTCAGTGTTTTCTTGACCACACTGAGAGACCCATTTTGTCGAATGAAACGAAATAATACGAATTATTATTGTCTTGATATAACGAAATTTTTTTCAACTAAATTTTTTTGTTGTATCAACTGAAAGGTTTGTTCGCTCATATCCAAACAAGAAATTCAGTTGAGTCAACTAAGTTTTGTTTTATTCAAGAAAATGGGTCTCTCGGTGCATATCTGGCATTTTTAATAATACAGAAACTTTATTGCGAAAAATATTACTTCAGCCAGAGCTTGAACCTGGACTTCCCTACTCAACTCAAGTGTATCCGCTGGAATTTCCAACGATCGCTCGACAATAACAAGAAAAATAAACGAAGCTTTTCTTTTCAGATTCGATCGGCGCTTCGCGATATCTTGAGCGAAATTAATTACAGACGATTGACACGATACTACGCCGTCGATCAAACATGAATGTCTGCGAAAACATTAACAGAGGTGCTCGAAACAATATCCGCTCGATAATGAGCGTCAAGTATGCGTACAAAGTAGCAGACTACAAATCCGACAAGTGTTCGACGTCAACGATCGAGTCGACGACCCAAAGTCCCTCGCGAAAGTCACATTTGTTTGAGGAAAGGAATTCCATCCGTTCGGGTGCGAGTGGGCGAGATTGTTAATCGCGGTTTCCGGGCAATATCTATCTATGAGGTCAAATATCGCGATGCGGTCTAAACTGCGAATGCATCCTCGCGGGAGTTCCATGCAACGACTTGATCGCCATCATCACGGTCTCGATTAATCGCGTCTGGTACGTACAGCTTCATATCAGTCGCAGCGTTGCCACGTTATTGCGCTCGGTAATTCAACAGATGCTCAACTGAAGCGTCTGCCAAGGGCAGAAACGATCGCGACCGTCGAACGAATACGTAGCAATTTGTTTCGGGGGAGTGCAATCTCGATGTTACGCGGCACGGCAGAGAATTCTCGGTTACGTTTTCGCCCGTGCCGATGCAACCTCCAATTTCTGACGTGGTCGATTCGCCGCGTCAACTCGTGGGCGAACGAACTCTTTAGAGGCAGACAGCGTAACTGCGCGCGGCGACGGCATCGCATAAATAATCTAATGGTTTCTTTGTTACCGCCGTGCCGGGCGTATATTTATTTCGAATCACGTCGCGGGCGCAACGCGAGCCGTAAATACGGTACGGGCTTTCGTAACCCCGGCACTCACAATCAACGCAGGAACGCAACGCGCGTGTACGTACGTCTATCATCGCCCGACCCTTCCTCCGATCCGCGCCTCACCCGAGTTTTTTCTCGTCACTTATCGGGCACCGCGCGACGCTTTCTCACGCTGTTTCGTCACGGCCGGCCCGCGATCCCCGTTCAGCACGTTCGCCGATAAATCTCGATACGTAAAGTATCTTGCAATAGGATGTTACAGTTTGCACGACGGACGTCGCGGACGACGGTAAATCGAGTACCAATGCGCCCCGCTCGAGCTCGTTTGAATTCGTCGCAGCGCGCAGATCGAGAGGAATTCACGCGGACAATCGTGTACACGTTCGATAACGAAATGTCCGGCAAGTCACACCGTCGGTAATTATCGTTCGCCGCCATGAGCCTTTCGACTATGAATCAGGGTGTTTTTTTCATTTCTCGTGAAAACATTCCCTGCACTGAGAAAAATATCCGATTAACCCGTTGAAGCATACATTTTTCCTTTCAGCCGATTTTTCTGAAACTGAATACTTAGGGTTCTTTGGGTCGCCGTTGCGCCTTTTAGAGAATACATTGCTGATTACGATTCTGGTGTCAGAATTACGAAATTTAAATGCAGATTTTCAGGCGCCATGTTGGAACCGCCATTATAAATTTTGTAAATCTGACCTCACACGTGCAATCAGCAACCTGTAAAACTTCCAGGTACCCTCCAGATAAATCGATTGCACCTTTTGCAATTTTGACTCTATATTGGATCCGCCATCTTGGATTTTCAAATTTCCAAATTTTCGATGCAAATTAACAATAAATTTAATTATTGTACAGGACTATTATCTCGTTCACATTGTGTATTCCATTTACACAATCATAAAGAGAACATTGAAAATTTGCACGTGAGAAAAAGGTTTTTACGGAGCAGACACTTTGTGTCATTTTAAATTTTAGTTTTTTAATTCGGAGAAATATAAGAAAATAAAATAAGATGGAACGACGCTTGGCGTTACCGCTTCCCAAACACATACAAGTTTTCTGTCACTTTGTTACTAACTTCTGGCTGCTTTCCTTTTAGAGAACACATTTTTGACACAAATCGGCACATGTCGCTTTCCATTTAGAATTTAATTCAAACTCAATCGACACTTTTCGACTCTGCTCGGAAGGAGAGTCGGAGTGTTTTCTTAAAATCTCGTTCTCTAAATCTCCGCCATATTTCACGGTGACAAACTGTGCTCGTGTGTGTTAACTCGTGTCGATTTGTGTCTCCTAAAAGGAAAGCAGCCTACAATTAGTCGTTCGGCTAATTTCCGATTGCTCATGCAATACCAAATAAAGAGACGATTTCAACAAAAATTCCCCGATAATCTCACTGATTTTCCAGGCGAAAAAGAATTCCCTGAAAACCCAAGGTTTTCCTAATGAAATTAACGATACGAATTAATTCGTAATCGCAGGTCGTCGCCAAGTTTCATCGCTCATCTGGGGAATGCTGTGGCGAAAATTCGAACAATCGCGGCGAAGGAAGTTGGCCGCGATTATTTTTACAGCGTAAACATACCGACATTCGCGCCGACGGTCGTAGCAGCGACATATGTATATCTTTCGGACTACGTCGAAAAGCTTGTAATATCGGTCGTAACTTGGTCTAACTACACCTAAACTCTGAATCGGCGGGCATGAACAGCGCGACGCCATTAAACTTCGGGTAGTAATAACATCTGAATGCAGTCGTCATCGCGATATGCAATCGAATTTATAGTGTCAACGTCCCTCGCTCGCGAAGACACGAGATGAATAGGGAAGCGACGCGAATTACGCGGATCGAATAAAGAGCGATGCCAAATGTGTAAATTTTCGCCGGCTTTGTGCCGTTGTACAGCGAATAACTTTCAGCGATGGAGGGCGAATGGAAAAAAAAATGCATAATAAAAGAATCATCACCGATTCACACCGCGGCTTGTCCGCAAACCGTTAGTTCTCTAATTTCGCCAGTCCGGTTTTCCTTATCCGCCGACTGAACGTTGCGCAATTTACTTGTACCGCGAATTATCGCGAAAACGTGACCGAGAGACCCTGCTATTTTCGCATAATTCGAGACGAGATACACAGGCAGACCGCGTAATTATAAATTCGCAATCGCTTTCAGACGTATCGCCGAGTGTCCCGACTTTGCAAACAACACGCTGGTGAATTGCGGCAACGTCGAGCGGCCATACGATATCCTTTTGTACCTCGAGAAACGAACAACCGATCAATAATCTCCGCGTACAGACAATAACCGTAAAAGTTTATCCCTCGCCGTATGCAAAGGCAATCTATTCCTTTATTAGAGCGGACACGGTATCGCTAATCGAGCACCTTTTTAAGGACGGCTGTATGCACCATTAAACTGTTGTAAGCACGAAATCGTACCGGCATCAACGGTAGCTCATGATTAAATAGAAACTCGGTATTATTAAGTCCAAATGGGGTACACCGCGGATCGATAAGTAACTCGCTCTTATGTAACGCAGACACACACACGCGAGCGATCGACGTTGTAACGCGAATGGTCTAAACACGATGCTAGGACAGATAATCATTCTCAATAAGCGTCACTAGACCTCTATCGATTTTTATGGGCGACACGGGTACCCGAGCGTAGCAATCGTATAAAATGTTACACGGGCCTTTTCAGCAACGTAAACAGTTACTCGAAGCAGAATACGGACGTCTCGTTCGCTCCCTTTGCGCCCGTTGTAGAGACTAATCGTCAGATTACCAGGGAAAAATCAGAGAGGAAAGTGATGACAAGTACTTGCAGTACTTTACAGCGGAAATGAGTTTCCGTTCGTTCGCAGATGTTGGATAAATTGATTCTCGTCTAGCCTTAAGCGGCGTGCAAAATCGCCGGGGTAAATTTGCGCGAACGGTTCGCAAACGAAGACTGCAAAGCGATCGGGGTCGTAACAATTTATTAAAAGAAGAGAAAAATACCAATTTCTTTTAACGATGAATGCTGGCGCGCTCAAGATCGGGACGCATCTTTGCGGGCCCGACGTTCGCGAGCGAATCGTTACGTGTCACGACGACAGCCGGAGGCGTAACGGAGAGACGATAGCGTTATTTCCGCGAAGCCGGCTTCTCGACGGGGTAAAGCGGAGCAGAAGCGCGAGGTAAGGTAGCTTCGCGCTTCGTATACCCGGCAGATCGCACGCCTACGCGATCTCGCGATCAAACCGGTTCCTCCTCCTATCCTCCATCCGCCTGGCCTCTCCCACCGGGTCCGTCGACGATTGTCGATTAACGCGTCGTAATATTCGTCAAAATTCAACGCGCGAAACTCGTGCGGGCAGCGAGCGGGCGTGCGATTATTTCAGCGATGTATTTCAGCCATGAGGAACGCAAAGCCGAACACATGGCGCGGGATCCATCGTTCACCCCCGCAGCATCGCGCTTATGGTATTCGGGGAGGATCGTGTCCATGGTGATTGCCCGTCGTGGTCACTGTAGTCTCCCTCCCAAAAGAGAACATCGTTAGGGGCCCTGTGGATTATAAGCTCGATCCCGACGAACGAACCGCGTCATCACACGCGTTCACGCACGCAACGTTCAGGGCTGCCTCGATCATTGTTCTAAATGTATTATGGTCTTTTAGAATGTAATTGCGTTAGAGCACGATACGAAGGAGACACTTGTACTCTCGAAATCGGATTCGCTCCTCATTTCTCTTTTGCGAAAATTACGTCCGATCGGTAGCTTGGACCTCGGTTACTCTGGAAAAGAAAAGACAGCAACCCATTTTGGGGCCCACAATTGGTAATCGAATTATTCGGATTGTTCGTAGCTCTAATCTTTTACGAATTTTACCCCGCGTAACTAAAAATCGCAATTAGCTATTCTGTCTATATCCAAGATTTTTAAGTAACACTGATCAATTCTCTCAATTAGTTCTGTCGAAAATTCAGTAGCGCAAAGATAATCTTCTTGAGACTTAAGACGCGCTAACCGAAATGTTAAGGTGCTTAACTACAAAAAAATTTTCCCAGTAGAGTTGCGAACAATCCAAATAATTCGATTACTAATTGTGGGCCCCAAAATGGGTTGCTGTCTTTTTTTCCCAGAGTACTCGATACTGTACCCTTGAAAAATGTACCTTGGAGAACCTTAAAATTTTACTTAAAAAAATAAGAAAAATGAAAAGTGAATTTCGACACTTGTAAACTTTTATTTAAGGTAAACTTAAAACTTACTTTAAGAGTTTAAAAGAAAACTTGAAGAATTGTGACAAGTATGTGATATAATTTGTAACACCGCGTGCGGTTTTCTTCTTACGAGAAAATGCTACGGCGCGCGGCCCTCTAGCGGGAACTTCGACAGGCTTGGCTGTCTGAAAATTACTTTGAGCGTCCAAATTTACTCTAAAATTTTTTAAGCAAACTTTTAATTTGTTTAAGTAAACTCGTAGATTTGAAGGATTACTTTAAAAACTTTAATTTCATTAAAAAGTACATTTCCCCAAGGGTACAGTGATGGACAGAATGGTCGCGACACTTTTTAATGGGTTTGGGAACGCGCATTTAAATTCGGGTTCACGTTCCAAGATATTTTCTCCGAGGAAAATTTTACTCGGGAGATAAATCGGAAACGCTCGAAATGGTTTTGGAATTGCCATCGAGTAAAGTATTCCTCGAAGAAGAGAATTTTGTGGGACGTAACTCTGAATCTAAATGCACGTTCCTAAACTCATTTAAAAAAAAAGTGTTGCAACCACGCTGCCCATCGCCGTGCATGGAATAAGAGCAGAGAGCAGCTGCTGCCAGATGCTGAAATTCGAGGATTCCCTTTTCACAGATTAAGACGGCCCTGCGCGTAGCGTGGGAAGACCCGGGAAAATTGCGTACTGCGACGGAGCGAGGGAAGGCGGGCATGGGGAAAGGGAGGGAGCTAGAAACAGAAGGGAATGACTAGTCGTTGGACGCTCCGTTGAAGCGCGGAGTAGAGAGCCGGCCGGCGAGCCGAGTCTGGAATCGAGGGTCTTTCACGATGAGAGAGTGCGCCATAACGACCGCGGGACGGCAAAGGGAGCGGGGACAAAGCGGGGAGGGGAGGAGCGCCCGAGGGGTTGAGGCCCGTTACGCGATGTAATAGCCTCGCGAAATCTCATTTCGAAAAAACATTCGCGAGATCGGGACGGTTAAAAAATTGCGCGGGTCGGAGAACGTGGGGTAAATGGGATATCGTGGGATGAGCGAGCGAGCGCGCGGCCCGTAATCCTGCGGAGAGAAAGGACGAATTTTTGCGCGACTCGCGTCGCGACGGAAACGCGGGTTTCCCTACGTAAAAGCGACGCGGACGTTACGCGTTTACGAGTGTTGTTCTCGCCGACGCGACGTCGGCGTCGACCTCCTTCGGAGCGTTAACGCGACAAGCGTCGCGCGTGTAAAACAATCGATGTACGCGCCGAGGAAAGAGAGCGGAGCCCGCAAAATCGCGTCCCGCGGTGAAGGCGTCGCGTCGCAACGGTGAAGGCGGGCTTTTTATCTATGTACAACTTAAAGTTACCGTTCAGGGCCAATTTCACAAACGTTGGTTAACTGTTAACCGGAGTTCAGTCAACTTTTTCTATCTTGTTATCTAAGAAGAGACGGAGGAGCAATTAACCTGAGATTAGCGCAGTTAACCGACGCAACGTTTGTGAAACTGGCCCTTAGTCAAGTTAAATTAATGAGATACGTTGAAATGACGTTTCTTTGAATCCACTAAATTGTTATTTACTGAAACATTTGCTAGATGTGAAGAAATAGATACGAATTCTCTCGGAAATTCCAGTCTCAATCAAATGAAATTTTGGTTAACTCTTTTCAGCCGATTTTTCTGAAATTTAGTGCTTAAGGGTTCTTTGGGTCGCTGATTACAATTTCGGTGTCGGAATTGCAAAGTTCAAAATGACGTATCCAAGATGACGCATTGAAATTGCAAAAATTAATCGATTGTTTTGAAACTTAATACTTGAGGGTTTTTCCGAGTCGTTGATTGCGATTCCGGTGTCAGAATTGCAAAATTCTAAATGCGCAGATTTTCAGGCGCCATGTTGGATCTGCCACTATAAATTTTGTAAATCTGACCTCACATGTGTAATCAGCAACCTGAACAACTAAGTATCGAGTTCCAGACAGATCAATAGCATTTTTTGCAATTTCGAGTCTACATTGGATTCGCGAGCTTGGATTTTGAAATTTTCGAATTTTGACTTCAGATTAGAAATCAGTGATCTCGAAAACCCACAGATATCTAATTTCGGGATGTCGCTTATAGGAATGATTTTTCGACTACAGGACATCTTATAGAAAACAATATTTTTTAGTTAAAACTTTAACTTTGTGCTGCTATATTGAGTCAATCGTCGATAATTTTAGAATTTTGCCTTCAGATTTAGAATTAGCGAATCCGGAGTGAAAAAAGTGTTGGTTTTTTAATTTCGGGAGGTGTGACGTATATCGACCGATCTCCTTCGCAAGGTCGGATCTCGACCTTACGCAATTTCTGGTTTTTGTGCTTAAACGCTCATTCTGGTCAAGCGCAAAACCAAAAATTGCGTAAAAATCGAGATACAACCTCGCGAAAGAGATCAGTCGATAAGTCACACTGCGTGCTTCAAAGGGCTTTGAAATAAAACAAAAGTCTGGTAAGGTCGAAATTCGAACAAACTTTTTCCTGGGTGAGCGCTCCGCGAATACGATCACTGAGAGTATTAAATAAAATACACGCTATATATAGTCAGTCCGAGGGGAGGTAATTTCAGTTTCTTAGTCGCGTAAGCGTCTCCTCTGGATAAATATCGAACGTAAGCCGGGACCTTTGTGCTTAATGTAAACACTTTTTCCCATTTGACGTCACGAGTGAAAACGGTCGACGTGTAGGTATAGGCGGCCCTTAATACAATACGTGTAATGTAACAATCGATTATACGGCGACCTTTCTTTCGTGAAAGCTGCCTTTCCTAGGGCACGCTTCCCGGTGTATCCCGGTGGCAGCGGCGTTTCACATACGCGCCGCGAGCCAACGGGAGCATCGGCTGAAAGGAAATCACGGAATTGACTCGCACGACGAGTCAAAGCGTAGCGCATTTGAATACGCGGCGCGCGGGCGGCTCTTACTCGAGTTACTAGATCGTCCTGCCCCGTTCCATTAAACGGAGAAATCCTCTCGGTGGCAGCGACAGCGGCGGAGCGGCGGTGACCAACTTTCGTCGACCGGGGATCGAAACCCCGAGAGATATCTTCCGCTCGCCGCTCGATCTCTCCTGAAGCGGAGAGATGCGTTTCTGCCTCGCGAGCAGAGACGGAGAATCCGCTCGCGCGGTTTCGTGACTCCCGGCCCGGCGCGGATCGGCCGCGCCGGCGTTGCCGAATTTTCTGCTCCGACAAGAAAAAACTGGCCGCCTCACGTGTGCGCATGTGTGTATGTAGGTGTGTGTGTGTGTGTGGTACGTTGTTACAGAGAAGGGGAGCATACGCGCCGGGGGAGATAGAACGAGAGAACGAGGGGAACATGGGGAGAGCGAGAGTGGGACCGCATGAAAGCCACTGGAGCAGGGTAGGGTAGGGTAGGGAAGAGACGGAAGAGACAGGGGAGACGGTCAATAGCGTAAGACTGAGATATCATTTTCAGCCAAGTCGTAGATAGATACTGTAATTTCGATATTCAATCGCCGGACGCGTTTCGCGAGCTCGGCCGGACCGCACGCGGAACCGCTCGTTCGATTTCACATTGGGAGAAAATATCCGCGCGCCCTCGCCGCAGCTTTTTGTGGAAACGTTTACGTCCGCCCGAGTGTCAGTAGTCGTCGCGACTCGATATCTACCGTCTGGTTATGGAAATGATGAACCGATGACGAACAATCAGCTGTGAGTGGCTCTCACGGTGATGGAATATCGTAATAGAGAGTTTTCTTTTTTGCATTACCGTCTCTTCGGACACGGTAAACGCTGACGTTATCGGGTCCCGCGCATGCTCGGTTTCGTCTTGACGAGGTTCACCGTGTCTGAAGAGACGGTGTTGCGAAAAGTCTCTATTAACGAAGCCAAATCCCGGGGTATCAGTGCTATCGCGCACGCGTTACCTGAAGCCGAACGAGCGATCTTTCACGGTCCGTCATCGAAATGCCGGCGAAATTGGACGTAAGCGACTTTCGCCGGCAGATGCGCGATAATATCGGAGCGGGTCGCAATTTTGCGCGGGGGCCGGGGGCCCCGGGCCCCGGCGTCGCGTCAGTAGCTCCCGGTGTAGCTCGCTTTTTGCGGATACGATCACAAAGGGAGCCGGGGCGATCTCGAAGGCTTCCCCTCGCGATTACGCCAATGAGTCGACCCAGCGAGGCAGCACGGACGGACAGTCGGTTGCGCTGTTGCCAAGCGGAAACCACAAACCGGCGGCATTTTCTTCTTCCACGAAGAGACACGGACAGACAACGCGTTCCGCTCGCCTACCGTGTTACCTCGTACACGTAGGAGGAGGCACCGCCACGGGCGGAAGGGGTAGCACGAGGGGGTGCACCAAGGATCGAAATACAATCGGTCAGAAGATATGAAGAATGAGACGACGGAGGATCGCCAACGCGCGCAATAAGACAGCTGCGGAGATCGCAGCGGGCCCAGACGCGCAGAATACGAGTACGTCGTCTAACGAGGCGATACAGAGTTTGCGATTGTTTGCCCAAGATGTTATCGCCCTCGGCAATGTATCAATGATATCCGGCGTTTACGACCCCTGAAATAATAGCCGCTGATCCTGACAAATAGCGGACGAAAAAATACGTTTATTGCGCGTTATCAGGGCAAACGATGAGCGATGATAATTGTTATCAGCGATAATTATGCATCGCCTCTTTCCACTTGTTAGCGCTCTTAATCCCACACGATCAACGCAACCATTTTAATCTCGATGCGTCACAAGCAGATTTACAAAGTTACAATTGCTCACGTCATCGCGCGGGAGAAAAAAAAGAGTATTCTTCTTTTGAAAATACGTTTGGCTTCAACGTGAAAATCTTGATACGAGATTATATTGCGTTAAAGAAAGAAAAACTGGAACGAAGCAATTTTATATACCGGAAAAATATACGCTTGTTATTTAAGAATAATTTTCTATTACATATAACTGTAAATATTTTTCAACGCAAATTTTTCACATTCAATTCTTTTTCGTATAAAAGCATGTACAAATATATAAAAGTATACAGAACTGTGTAGAATTGTATAAAATAATACAGAAATATGCAATGTGAAAATATGTATGGACATTATTTGATGTATATTTTTGTATAATTCGACATATTTATTCATGTTCACGCATGAAACATTTTTCACCGGAAACATATTTTCAAATCGAAAGTTATAATGATTGAAATTACTTTAAAACTGCTTACGTGTATTCTTCAAGTGACAATCACATTATTATTTAAATAAGACTGCAATATTGTTCGAATGTAGGATTATTAATTGCTTCTAGGAAGATTATAAATCTTCTAGGAAGATTATAAATTGTTGTGTATATATAAACGCGTTAACTTGAGTATATAACAGTTAATCTGACACTTGCGCAATTTCATAT
>NW_011967222.1:186750-190202 GCF_000949405.1 Vollenhovia emeryi
CTTTATAACATTTTTAATAAACAACGAGCGCCGGCTAAATCCTTCTGAGCGTTACTCAGGAGGGTAACCTTGACAACATATGTCAAGCCCAAGGTTATTGGAGGTGGGTGTGTTAATCTAAATAATTACCATTGTTCGAATGTAGGATTATTAATTGCTTCTAGGAAGATTATAAATCTTCTAGGAAGATTATAAATTGTTGTGTATATATAAACGCGTTAACTTGAGTATATAACAGTTAATCTGACACTTGCGCAATTTCATATAAACAAGTCTTAAATAATCTTTGATGTCAACTTTTTACTTCCAACGGCTATCTCCACGCTGAGAAAAATGTCCGATTAAATATAATCGGACAATTTAATGGCATAATAACAAACGGATATATCCGATGAAAAATGTGATCGGTTTTTCAATCAAATTTCGGACGTATCCATAATTTAATCGGGAAATGTAATCAGAAAAATTAATCATCGGACACACTATTTAATTGGTCTATCGAATGAAAATGTCTCTCAGTTCAAGTATTTATATCGCCCCACTGAGAAAAATTTTCATCGGATAAACCTGTTAAATAATGTTTCCGATGGTTAATTTTTCCGATTACGTTTTCCGATTAAATTATGAATACATCCGATGAAACGTTACCGATGAAATGTGATTGAAAAACCGATCATATTTTTTATCGGATATACAATTTAATAGGATATATCCGTTTGTTATTATGTAATTGAATTATCCGATTATATTTAATCGGACATTTTTCTCTCAGTGCCCAAATACACCCGAGCGTTTTCAGACCCTTACACTTTCTTTCGCGTTAAATAAAAAAAATATGAATTGTCCGCGTTACTATCGGATATATCCGTTTGTTATTATGTAATTGGTTTATCCGATTATATTAAGTCGGACATTTTTCTCAGTGTACGCAAGGAAGGAAATTTCGTCGCACGGTAAATGCAGGAGCGCGCAAAATCTTGTATCGTGTACAGCATTCGAATTAGGTAAAACAATTACGTCGCGCTAAAATTAAACCGACCGTTTCGCCGGCAGCTAAATAATGGGCGCGCAAATTTAACCGGCCATAGATATACAGGCGAATCAGTTGAACGAACTGCATTAAAGAAAGACGACTCTTCAAACCTCCTGCAATTCGCGCACGTTGTTTTAACATTCGGAGATTTCCGCTCCGACACTGAAGAAAAAAATGATTGACCGTTTAACGATCGTTTCAGCGAACACTCGCTTACACATTTCCGTATTGCCCGCGCGGGAACTAACGCACGCGAAACACGTAGAATTTTGTAGGAAGTGATTAGAATTTTAACTGCGTAAAACCAGTACCAGACTTCCTCGTACATCCGTTTTCTACACGGGCGAACGAGGTCATATATTACGAGGGACACGCTATATATGCGGGATTCATAATGAATTATTTGCCCAATACCAAATACGTTGCAAAAGAATACGTCAGAATCGCGTGTACCTTCAACAGCTGTGAAAAGGGGTAACAAATTACAGAAAAGTTGTACGAAGCAGAGACGTGGCGGAACGTTCAAATGGAAAGTAATCGCCATTCTACTAATTGTGAGAAAAATGTAACGGCCTTAGGAAAGAGAGTCAGCGCTACAATAATACAATAATAAATGAACAACGTAGCGTAAAGGTAAAAGATTGGAAGAGGAAACGCGCAGGATTTTAATCAATTATTTATTAAGAACGTTTAAACTATATCGTACCTTAAATATTCTTAATAAATAATAAATTATTTAAGAGATCGCCTCCGCGCGAGAAAAGCGGCAAAAGTGGCACGAAGATAGTGTGGCAATTTTACAGAAGAACGATTTTAAACCTTCAATCTGCTTTCAGATAGCATATATTATAGCTGCAACCACGTGGTTTAAACTGTTTTTGTCCTTTTCCTTTTCTTGCTGTAACAGCTCTTTCTCCACTATGCGGGAACTATGCAGTATTTTCCTTTTAAACGTTTCTTCTCTTTATCATGACTACTTTTTAAATGAAATATCGTCATCGCACAGGAAAAAAGGGATATACTTCTTTTGAAAATATGTTTAGTTTCAACGTGAAAGTCTTGAAATGAGATTATATTGCGTCAAAGGAAGAAAAACTTACACGAATGAAGCAATTTTATAAAATTCAATCATCGCATTGATCCTCTTTCGGATGAAATTTTTGTAATTACACCTGTGACGTTTTTCTGGATAAGAGTGCACACGTCTTCGAGCTGAGAAATTATAAAAACGTAAAAAATTCGTAATTTTTCCCCCTGTCACTTTTCTCGCGCGAAGGCGACATATTTAACATTCGCGATGTCTTGCAATCGTTGCAAGCACCTGTTACACGTGTAACAACGAATTTCGCTGTATCGATAGAAATACAGAATAAGATCGAACGAGTGCAATGACGCAACGATTTTCGTATTTCGCGAATCTCTCGCGTCCCCCGGCGATTCTTCGCGACCTCGCACGCTCCGTTTCTTTTATATAATAATTTTACTTTGCGTATCATTGTTTGACGTTAGGAGTTCGCCCGAAAAGAAGAGTCACGGTGGAAAAAGCTTCAGAAACCACCGCGGTGGACATCGGCCGGACACGGAGTGAAATAACAGAGAAATAGCGCGACGCAGCGCGGGGTGCGATGCGCAACGGGCAACATTAAAACGGCGACGAACGCGAGGGAGCGCGCGGAAGACAATGCGGAATTGCGCAAAAATGCGCGGTGGAACAGAACCGAAATTACACCCGGTCATTCTTTCTGATTTGTTCGCGAAGCGACAGTTGAACGCATCTCGCGGATAGACGGTGGGCGGGCAGTGTCATACTCTCTCCGCAGTTATAGTACCGCGCATTATCATACATTGAATCGCAGAGGGCATCAGCGAGAAAAGGGATGTTGTTTTAATTGAAATTGAATTAAACGAAAACCTGTGCGGTCCAATTCTTTTCGTGTCGAAAAAAAGGAATTATAATACAACGTGAAGCAAACGGTAGCCTTCGAGTTAGCCTAGCAACATTAAGCTTTAAACTTTTTATTATAAAAAAATAGTTTGTTACTTCAGAACAGATGCTACGCTAAGTTGTGACGACAAAATTAAATAAGACTTAAAAAATATAGATATACAGGGTGTCTGATGCAAAAGTAGCAATTTTGGAAATAGCGGTAGATTGGGTTAAACTAAGGAGAAATATCATGTACCGAGGTACAAAGTAACAATAGTTATCAACATATAAATTTATACGTTTGAGCGAATGAGGATGCAGGAGATGGTAGGCCGGATTCGGAAGGCATTTAAGAAAATCGATCGATGAGCGGGAGGTGGAGCGACGCGCGAGATACTATGTTTATGTTTTGGGTCGCCCGTTACTCGCGCTCGCTGCCGCGCTCGCCGCCCGCGCCGCGCTCCCGCCGGGCCTAGGTTTTTTTCCACCACG
>NW_011967222.1:190271-258955 GCF_000949405.1 Vollenhovia emeryi
TGCTACTTTTGCATCAGACACCCTGTATATGCGACACCCAGGAAAAAGTTTGTAGGAAATCAAACAAAAAGGTTTGAATTTGGCCTTACTAGACTTTTATTTAAGAGGACTTTTATTCAAGAGACTTTTATTTAATTCAGAGAAATTATTTCTTCATCTTAACAAAAATTTTATTTGATTGAGACTGGAATTTCTCAAGAGAGTTCATATCTATTTCTTCAAATCTAGCAAATATATTTTAATACAAGTAAATACAAATTTAGTACAATAGATTTTAAAAAAACGATATTTCAACATATGTCATTTGTTTAACCCG
Source organism: Vollenhovia emeryi (assembly GCF_000949405.1). Lineage (NCBI taxonomy): Eukaryota > Metazoa > Arthropoda > Insecta > Hymenoptera > Formicidae > Vollenhovia > Vollenhovia emeryi. The sequence continues at coordinate 190,588 of NW_011967222.1, forward strand.
ACTAAATCTTTTTCTGGGTGGACTTTAAAGTTATATGAGGGTTAAAGGGCCCCTTCTTCAGGGCAAAGTAGCATAAAATCTACTGAAAAATTCATACCGTTCGTAAAACTTTCTTGTTTTTAACTCAAGTATGTATACGATTTTATCACGCGTGTCCTTCTGTTCTAATCGATTCAATTCCAATGAAACGGCGAGCTTCGAAAAGTCGTAGACGTTTCAGTGTTAGATAGAAACGTAGAAAGACAGTGCGTGTGCCCAACCCACGGATAATAACACGGAAACATACCGGCACGTATCCGGGTGTGTTCCCGAGTCGATTCCTCTCGTCCACATATAAATTTGTGACTGCGTCGTAGACTAACCAATCAGAAAGTTCCTACCACCCTCCCGTTACGAATCGATTGCGTGATGGTGTTAAACACGTAAACAAACGTTCCCTCTCTTCCTCTTTTGCAGACAATATGGCAGGAAGTTTCGCAAAAATGACGTTTCCGGAGACAATGGACACTCGACTTTTTTTTCGAACAGATGCGCGTCGCACGCGTAATTAACATCGATGTAATTTCATTGAGTTGGATCATCGATCGGTACGTCTCTGTGTGTGCCGGCGTCATCTGAACAACGGTTTTCCGAATAATGACGTGAAATACACAGGGCGGACGATCTCCAATTTTATTTATGAAACCTATGTTTCACCATTTCGAGCGCGCCCTGCTCGGGGGAGAATTAAAGCAATATGGCGTCTTATCCGGTAAAGCTTCTTGCACATAAAATATTTTACCTTTGATTTTATATACGTACACCCTCAGAAAGGATTTCCGTTACCGGGACAAAAAATATTCTCGACGCATTTGTATTTCTCGCAGCCTCATTTAGTACAGAAATAAGACAATATCAAAATAAAATCAATAATGCTTGTTCTCCTCTAGCGAATTAAAAAGGATTGACTTAGTATATTGAGACAAGAGCAACTTGTCGTTATTCTTGCGTTTAGAATAAACTTTCCCTCTATCTTACAACGCACGAAGTTGGCACCACGATATTCGACAAAAGACGACACATACTACTATTTCATCCTAGATTTTAGAATTTTTCATTTAACATTAAAATATTCCTTTCTCTATAATAAATGATTGGCGTTATATCGATCCTATTTTACGATACATTCAATTATGATATTGCATTGGATCCGGAAATTTTTTCTGTGGGTGTACTTAAGAGCAATTTTCGTGTCTAAATTATACATCTTTGCCAATATAATTATATTATTGACGGTAAAATTAATGGGAAAGGCACAGAATTTTCTATTTTCGAGAGAGCACTTCGTTTTTGCAACGATATAGTAGTACACTCTGATAGACCCAGGAAGCATAACTAAAAACCACCATTCGTTGGCTGTAGTGGAATAGCGTGATATTGAAATTAAAACGTGAAAAAATTGAATTGCAGCTTAAAAGAATTACTCACGCCACATTGTATCCGTTACGCGGATTTGATTACGCGCACGAATGATTAATGCGACACGAAAACAAGAGCTCTCGCATATTTTTGACGCGCCTACCGTCGCACGTCGCGGACGATAATCGAGTTTCTGGCATTTCTACGAAAAAAAAGAGCATGCGCGACCGACCTCGTACCGCCATTCCTATCTCTCACGCGCTGTGGTTTGAAATTTCCTTCGGAGATTAGATCATCTACGAAATTGCACGCCGCAAGACTGGCGATACAAGACGTTTAAGCAAAATGAACGTACGAAACTGGAACGCCATCATAGCTCTAGCGAGCGTAGATAGGCTGTAAAACCGCTAACACAACTCACAGATCACAATTACAGTTACGTGAGCTGAATTTACGTCTTGAATTTTCGTCAAGAATCTTTCGACGCCCGCGCAGAGTCCGTTTACACGCTCTTAAAACACACGACCGCAATGTTTAACGCTCAAGGCTTGAGCGTGAAACTTCCCAGTCAAATGTTATTACAAGTTGCAAGAAAGAATATAAAAAAAAAGATTATAGGCTATGGTAAAATCCAGAGTACTACACTGAGAAAAATTGTCATCGGATAAAGCAATTAAGTAGTGTTTCCGATGGTTAATTTTTCTGATTAAATTGTGGATACATCCAACGAAATGTCCGGTGAGAAATGCAGTTGCCGATGAAATTTGATCGAAAAACCGATCACACATTTTTCACCGGGTATACAATTTAATCGGATATATCCGTTTGTTATTATGTAACTGGATTATCCGATCGTATTTAATCGGACATTTTTCTCAGCGTACGAATCGTCGATTCTGATCGATCCCGTGGCGTCTCGCGCGTGGACCACGCGCGGTCGAATTCATCCTCTCCTGAGGTGAAAACGCAGGAGTCTGGACAACGGCGCGACTCTCGGACGAATAGTTTTCGACAAATCCATGATGGGTGGAAAAAAGCAACACGATGGAAGCCGATTCCTCCCGCCGATGACCTCGAAGCCAATCGGCAATTTTATGATGGCTCGCGGTCTCTCGCATTCGCATTTGTGAGAATGAGAGAGAGGGGGGGGGAGGGAGAGAGAGAGAGAGAGAGAGAGAGGAGAGAAAAGGCGTAGTTGCCAGGTCTCTCACCAAGCTGTAGACCATCCAAATAACGCTCCTCCAGAGCCCTCCGGTCCTCTCTCTTCTCTCTCGCGGGCTTAAGGCGACGCGAGCGATATGGGCATATCTCTTTAAAGCGCCAGTCAGCGACGCAGCAGTGGTGCTCACGATCGATAGCTCGCGCTATCCGCGTCTATGCGCGAGTACAAACAATCCACGCTCGCGTGTGGACTGTGCGCCAGGACTATCGTTGATGCGTAATCTAGACGTAGACAATGCGTAATCTACATAGACATCGCGCGCAATGGCCGCACTTTCTCCGCTTTTCCCGCGTTTCTAGGAAAACGGGGTTCTCCTCAATCAAAAGAAATTGTGCTCGACTTCACACGGGGTTTCGGAATCCGATGGCGCGGCACCTACGCTGCACGCGCGCCGAGGAGCATCGCATCCGATCGCGGAGCGTCTTGCGCAACTCCGGCGCAAGTATCGTCGCGCACGCGTCGACGCAACATCCACCAATTCCGAGGGCGTCGCGGACCCGGGCCGATTACGGGCCCCGGAGGTAACAGGAGATATTACGTGGAAAAGGAGCATAAGAAGAAACTCCGTCGAACCATCCGACGGAGCCGAGCCACGCGTACTCCTCGGCTCCGATCAGGTGCGTCGGCTAAAACCTGTTGGCTCGCCTTCCTCCTTCCCTTTGCGAGCGAGGCAGGTGGCTGTAGGGCCCAGGCAGCTTTCGTGGAGGCTGGCCGCGACACGGCTAGGAGTGGAGCGGAAACGCGCGTGTAGAGCGCGGGGGTGACCGCAGGAAAATCTCACCGGTCGGATCCAATTTTTCCGGTCCGAATGCCGCAGCTCGCCGGCACATCCTCGACGAGAGGCGGTCCCGGGCGGGGGAGGAGGGGGGGGGGACGCTTTTACGAGCGGCGAGGAGGGGGGAGAGCGCGGCGAACAAAGACTTGGCGAACGCGCGCGCGTAACGGAGCGCATTCGAGATGCGCGAATTTGCGAAACGCGGAATAAGCGGCCCCATTATCGCGAACGGGCACGGATGAGTCACGGCTTCATAACCGAGTCTTAGGCCCCACTTTTGCGGTTAGACCCCGTTGCCCTTCCCGGGGGGGAAAAAAAACACCAGGGACGGTCGGCTCCAGCTGACAAGTAGAGTGCCGACCTTTCGCCTCTTTGGGAGGAAAACGCTCTGTCGATCAGAGCGTACGCGGTGGATCGAAAGGAACACGAGCCGGTTAAACCTAAAGTTCCTCATCTCCGCGCCTTCTGTCGAGACGCACACGGTACTCGCTGAATTTTGGGGTGAGATTTCACCCCGAGGAAATAATGAAAATACTGCCGGCCCGAGTGGAGTGAAATTTCACTTTTGGAAAGAGCGCCGTTATTCACTCTTTACTTGGATTGATTCGTCGATACTGGCGCGCGTATCGGAAGGTAGAGGAGGTAGTCACGCGAGGAGGACGGGAGAAGAGGAGAGAAGGAAAATTGCAATCAAACTTGCGAATATCAGGGAGAGTTGGCAAGTTGTAACCGTGAGACTGTGCCTTCTGTAGAAGCGCAGCGAGTATTTTTTTTTTCTTTCTTTCTTCCCTTTGGGAGAGCATTAACAGAGAGGAAAGACGTCGAGCTCGCCGCGATCGCGAGAGTCCCGGCCAGGCGGACTCGGGCAACGCGATCGCAGAAGCGAGGCGCGATTACGTCTATTTTCGCGTAACACGCGCGAGCTTTCCTACGCGGTCGCGAAAAATATTGCGGCGGATGGCACGCATGCGCAGGTCAGCGCTCGCGTTCGCGCGACGACGGTAAGATCCTAAGTGCACTGACCCCTTGGCCGCTATGCGAAAGGCGGCTTGTGTAGGAAAGTGATAGTTACGAATACGTGCGTCCGATTGTAATACGCTCGTCGCTTTATTGCTTCCCCTTGAAGCCGCGATATCGGCTTCCGCCTGTTCGATATTGGCACATTCAGCCCGACAGCTGTCTTTTATGCAACGCCTCCAGCGAGCCGTCGTCGCGAGCGATACGACTTGGCGGTATTTTCTTTTCTCCCCCTTTCTTTCCGCCCCGCGGAAATCAACGATAGCGCGCGGACCGATTACACCCCTTTCCTTTTTAGCGGCCCAATTGTGCGTGGGCATCGTAGAGGCCCGTGTCTCCACGATGCTGTATTCCATAAAAACTGCAACTGGCTACACATTTCTCGGAACTAGAACTTGGACCAAGTGGCGACGATTGAGCTAATGTTTTCGCAATTTATTTTAAATTATTAGTTTAACCGCTATTGCTGGCACTAATTTCATTATTTTCTTTTATAATTTACTATTAATTTTTTATAGCATCGTGGACGCAGGCCTTTACACACGTACGATCCGAGGATGCGCGAGCTATATGGAAACGAGTGGAATCGAATCTCGTCTGGTTCGATCGAGTTTCGTTCAAACTTGAATTTCTACGATTCGAAAATTTCGAATCCGGATGGTTCGAACACGAATCACATGCAGCGCCGGCCAAAATTAGATATCGCCTTTCGATTTTTTTAGCATGACCAGTTTTCAAGTGCACAAATGAAAGATTGGCAAATCGTGTACTTTGTCAAATTTCGTTGCCCTTCGTGTACAAGATGCACCTGTTATCAGGTGTTTACTGCAAAATGTGGAGCACATTCGGTGCACTTTGACGAAAGCCACGGTCAAAAAATCGAAAGGTAAAGAGAAAGAAAATTTTAAATCTTCTCCGTCTCTCTCTTCACAAGCTTCAGCTTATTCAATGGTACGCTCGGTCTCTACCGAGGGAAAAACCGCTGACCAAAATCTTGTACACCAATGCCCAGTGGGTATTACTTTATCTTATTATCTTATTTCATCTTATCTATCTTGTTTTATCTTATTTTATCTCATTTTATCTTATTTTATCTTTACAATACCCAAACTAATGCCCAAAAATGCCTAGTGATGCCCAGTAATGCCGTAAATTGTACACCACAATGCCCTCAGCGGTTTCTCTCTCAATCTTTACTGTGTCTATGGTCCAAACCAAAGATCGAGAGCACTGGACAATGTTATCGGCTACTACATTTTAATAACTTATCTACGACTGTTTGCCTAATTGTTTCAGTTGCCGCGACATTAAAGACGGTATGTTTTTCATTTATTAATTTTGCGTCTATTAAATATCTAAAATATGCTTTTCACTTTAAAACAAACTTATGCTACGTAATCAACGTTGCTTTTCATCGAAGTATTCTCATATTTCTACGTGATAAAATTCGTTTGAATAATAATTATATTTCAGCGAGTCGATCTAATTCGACTCGAGTAAAATTTTGTCGATTCGGTTCGATTCGGATTCAAAAAAGGAAATGACATTCGACTCGATTTTATTCGTCAAAAATCCTCGATATCTATACGGTCCCATTTATTCGCGCGGCGAACGCGACAAGTATCAAAACTGTGCCTTTTGATTGAAATAATCGTATATATAATACGACAATATACATATACTTACAAGCATAATATATACTGGTAATTAATTAAACTCCTTTCTCCGTAAACTACATCGGTTAAAAAAAAGGGGGGTAAAAATACATCTCGTATCTCGTGCAATTAGTATAATAGCGAACATAAACCCCCTCCTGCGTGTGTGCAGTGTGTCGCGATAGAAAGAAATAAAACCCGCAAGTTCCGGAGCCGCCGTGGGAGGGCAGCACGTACCGGGTGGCGACTCCGGAGATGGGGAATCGGAAAGGCGCTACGAGCACCACCGGCCGACGTGTTGCGGAACACGCGGCTTAATTCGGAAATGGCAAATTTCTGCTTTTCCAGCGACGCTCGGGCCAACGGGGGGACAGGGGGGGAGGGGCCCACGTCGTGAAGCTACTACGGAAGAAGCGAATGGTGTACTCACGCGTCCTCCGGTGCGTCGGCCCATCGACGTCATGTTCGAACCGTAACCACCGCGCCGTGTTCCAACCGTCCAACCGTCGTCGAGACGCGGGCTCCGTCCTCTCTCGCCAGAAGACCTCACCACGGACACGTCGCGCGCACAGAGCAACGGCACACACACGCGCGCTCAACACTTCCGCGGCACCACGACACGTCGCGGCGCCGTCCGTCGACGCGCGTCAAAGACGACCACGAGTGTTTTCGCCCGCCGTCGGCTGCGCGGGGACGCGCGGCCGCGCAAACGAGAGCCTGTCAACCGCGGGACAGCCGCATGGCATGGCGACCGCAGGCGCAACTCGGCGCATACGGCGCTTTAAACGCTACGTCACCGTCCCGGCCGGCCCGGTCATTGGCCGCCGCGCCCGCCGGCGGCCAATCGGACGCGGTCTCGCGGGACCGCGCGGGAAGACGAAGCGCTCGGTTACCGCCGCGCGCCGAAAGTCAACGAATAGCAGGGCGGCGGTTCTTTAACCGGTCGTTCGTCGACTCGCCGCGCTGCGCGCCGATGCTTGAACGAAGACGAGCGCAGACGACTCTCCGTTTCGAAATGCCGGCTCTACGACTCCCCTTTCGTCACCGATAAATCTGAATAACACATTTAATTTGCACCCTGTGTGTAATTTACTCGAAATAAGAGGAAACTGAAAGATATTCAATTTATGCCCCTCGATCCAGTCATTCTGACATTTATTTGCGACACGGGTAAAGCCCGTATCAGACTACTACGGATTGAGATTGAGAATATATTAAAATTTGACTAATTAAAGTAAAAGTCATTAAACTTGAGATTAGTAAATTTTACTCTAATTGGTCAATGTAATCTCAATCTCAATCCGTAGTCTGATACGGGCTTAAAAAAGTTTCCACACGCATCGAAAAGCGACTTTTAAACAGAGCCTGGGTATCATTTTCTAAAAGATACAAATACAGATATAGATACAAGATAAATATAGATACAGATACTATCTGCATCTTTCTCCGAAAAAATAATTTGGTGCATCTTGCATCTATGCGTCGAAGAAATTCAAAAATGTAACTTGTAACTGTATCTCTTCACCGAATCGATTGGAAATTTATCTTGTATCTGTAGCTTTGATGAAAAAATTTGTCATGCGTGAGTATGCATAAATATATAGTATTACGTAAAGTTATACATGAAATATGTCCATACATATTTTTACATTGTATATGTACATTGTATTTTATATTGTATAATTCTACACAGTTCTATATAATTTTTTACATTTATACATGCCTTTATATGAACAATTTTTTAATAGGAAAAAATTGCTCACTCATAATTACATATAATTTTATACACTTGTACACAATTATACAAAATTATAAATAAGCAATTTTTCACATTAAAAAATGTTTCGTCCAAAAGCATGTATAAATCTATAAAATTATTCAGAATTCTACTGTGTAGAATTGTACAAAATTATATAGAAATATACAATATAAAAATGGACATATTTGACGTATACTTTTATATAATTCTATATATTTTTCACGTTCATGCATGAACAATTTTTTACTGAGTCAACATACCACAAGCTCTGATCTTTATCAAAGAGTCTGTTCTTTACAGCTTTAAAACTGGCTGCACTTCAGTTCAGAGTTTATTCTTTTTCCCTCCGCATTAGATGGAGAAAGCCTGAACTAGTGCAGCCAATTCAGCTATAAAGAACAGACCCTATATCTAAAATCAAAGGAATTTAAGAAATATAACACGTATTTGTATCTTTCTCCGGGAAAATAATGAGCTCATCTATATCCAAAATCGAAGGAATTCAATCAAGAAATGTAACTTGCATCTGTATCTCTTCATTGAAATAAAATTGAAGATTTATTTTGTATCTGTATCTTTGATGAAAAGAGTTAAGATACCCAGCTCTGCTTTTAAAGCAGGGTTGGGAAGTAACTCGTTACTTGTATGTACGTTACAATTACAGTTACTTCTTTTTGGTAACTCTAACTTAAACTTCGTTACTATCTCTCCATTTCTAACTGTAATTTAACTCAATTACATTTCTTCGATAACTAGTAACTAATTTAATAATTACATTAAGTTACTTTATATATTTTTTTTAAACCTCCACAAATCGCATTAGACCTTGCTTTTGCGTATAAATGCCTCCCTAGTAGCATGATTTATTGGCTATACATTGGCTAACATTGGTTATATTGGCAGTGCATTGACTAATATTTTCCCAATATAACGCCAATATTGGTCATAAAATAAATGCAAATATACTACTGATGTTGCACCTAGATGATTATTTAATACTGGATTGATATTTAAATTGTATTGGCCAAGATTGCCGAATAAAATTGTAATATTGAATATAGAATACCTAAATACTAATGTAACGCCAATGTTACGTGTCAATAATTACACGGTATTGCATTTACATTGACAGCACATTGGCCAATATTATCGAGTTATGTCCCCCTGTCCCTGCCCACCCGAATCCCTACCTACCTACTCGTATTCCGTTGTATAGTCTTATCCATTTTCCTATCTACTGTTTCAAAACTTTTTGTTAATAAACCTACAAGTCTTTCGTTAAAATAAACCGCGACGCGATTTATAAGAGGTCCGATTTGGGGTTATACGCGCGCGATTTAGTAGGGGTCTTTTTAATCTTGCACATATGCTAGAATATGTAAAGAAGATAAGAATATAACCCACCCGAATTTTGGCACATAAGAAGAAATCAACATATATCGTACAACACATTCACATAATCCATCAAAGTGGCCAATATTGACCACTAACTCGGCGTATCCCTTCGTTGGGCCAGATTGGACATACCTTTCGTTGCTCCCGGCCATACAGTCTGGTCATTTTGACCAGAGATCAGGAAGGAAGAAAACTCCTTCCATAGTCGGTTTATCACCGACAGATATTTCGTACGGTTCGATATGCGAGCGTCGATCGTATCAAAATGCGCGACCGCGAGAAGTTAATTAAAGAAGAACATTAATTAAAAAATGATTCTGTATAAAATTACTCAAGTATATTTTTACTTCCGTTATTTATTAGAGAATACATAATGACTGTCTCTTCGTGACTCAATCTTCAAATTCAAAATTCAAGTATACATGTATACAAAAACAATTTACTTCGCGTTATATTTATTTTAAATATATGCCGCGATAAATTTAAATTTATAATATGGATACAAGTAAACAATTAATTATTTTTGAAAATTTTTTAAACACTGATCGCGAAAACCGACCGCGAAAATACGAGAATGCGTGTAAGTACACCCTCAGAAAGAATTTCTGTTACCGAGACAAAAAATATTCTTGACGTATTTATATTCACAACCTCATTTAGTATAAAAATAAGACAATATCAAAATAAAATCAATAATTCTTATTTTCCTCTATCGAATTCAAAAAGATTGACTTCTTATATTGAGACAAGAGTAACTTATATAAATGTAAGTTTATATATTCTTGCGTTTAAAATAAATTTTCCCTCCATTTTACAACGCACGATATTGGCGATATTCGACAAAAGACGATTCATACTATCATTTTATTCTAAATTTTAGAATTTTTCATTTAAGATTAAAATATTCCTTTCTCTATAATAAATATGATTGACGTTATAGCGATTCTATATTATGATACATTGAAGTGTAATAGCATTGGATCCGGAAATTTTTTCTGTGGGTGTACGCATGTATTCATGCGAGACGCATCTTGAAAGTGTCGCGAAATACACATACAAAATACATGACGTGAGATCCAGAGAAAAGAAACTTTCCGTACGATAGATAAGTAGATGGACAATTGCATATTCTAGTTCAATAATTTCAAATAATGTATAAAAATAAAATAAAGATTCAGCGTTCTCGACAAAATGTTAGAATCTCACGTCATACTATGTCACTTTATATATAAATTTGTTAACGAAAAATGGATAGACTACAAGAGATCAGCTCGACAAATATATCAGTAATATTCGTCATATTATGCGTGAAAATATGCGAAAATATGTGAAAATATCTACAGTGAAATATATTAAAATAAATAAATATGAAATTATTTTGTAAGTCTATCCACTTTAAGGCAACGAATCTACGAGATTTAGATTCGTTGCCTTAATAAAAAATTTTCTAACTCACCGGTCTGATGCGCAGCAGCGGAGTGTGTACGCTGGTTCTGTAACAAATATAAAATTCGTATTAAAAAACTTAGTATTACAAAATATAATTCGTATACATATCAAACTTTTTCGGTTAGATGTTTAAATGATTGTCGCGCGAAAGATGTTCCGCAAAAGATCTTCGCGAGAATAAACTTTTATACAATTTTAAATGATTTCTCTAATTATTCTTGCGAAATTATAGAATTATACAATAAACCGACTCAACAATAAACCGGGAAGAGGATTGCTTTTACACAAAATGAGAAGTAACATTTACCGTAAAGTTGCTCCGCTGGCGCCCGATGCCTTTGCCAGGCCTGCTCCTCCTCTCAGACTGTCCTCAGGTACACTCGCGAAAGCACAAAGATCGTTCGCGCGATTTTACACTCCCGCTTTAAAAGCCCATTTGAAAGTATTCTGTAATCCCGTCGAGTTCGCCCCCACTTCGAGTCGACGAGCAAATTGAGACACGGCATCCATGAACAAAAGCACTTTAATACGAGTCCCAAAAACTGCCGAATCTCGTAAGTGTGGCCATCGACAGGAATTGACATTTATCGAATACTTGTTCCTCAAATGGGCTTTGAAAAGTCTTTAGTTCGATTGTTAAACGGCACTCCCGAACGCGACGAAAATGGAAATCCTTATGTTACGCGCACTTATGTTGCGCGCACTTTTGTATCCCTTATCCCATTTTCTCTTCAAATTACGCCGACGTGTATTGTAAAAATCAACGATACGATTGCGGATCACAATGCTTCAACGCGATTAATAAATGTTAATAACTCTAGTACGAGACGATCGCGTTGCGTAGCAAATGATCGCGTTACGAGGAGCGACGCGAAAACACGTCCGTCTCGCTCGACTGTGCCGCGCCGAATAGTTTCGGTACAATAGATTGTTCTTACCGAGGTGTTGACGGCGCTACGTCATTTCTCGGAACCGTTGCGGCGCTCGGTTCACGGCCGAGTACGTTGTTTACGCGCGACGTCATTCATTTCTCGGAATCCGCGCTCGGTTTTCGGCCGAGGTGTTTTTCGGCGCTCGGCAAAAAAGGATCACGCCGTATCATTCACGCGGCGACGGTCGAACGAGTCGGTTGTTCCCGCGCCGTTTCGCATATTCGTATTATTCGTTCTTAATACACGCTTGCGACAAGTACGAGGAGAAACCGCGATCGCTCTCTGCGAATAATTAGCGATCGATATCGTCGCGCGATCGCTGAATCCTCGCGATTTGCCATCGACGCTCGGTTACGGAAGGTAAAATTACTTGTTCGTTGCGATAATTACGGACGACAATTGCTTCTTTAAGCGATGCTCGTATTCGAACACATCTCGTATCATCGCATCGAGTCGCTCGTCACTTCGAGTATAATTTTTTTGCTGTCTCTAGTTTGAAAATGCGAAGTGTGCCTAATTATATTGTAATATTTACTCGTCGATAGTCGGAATTTACACATCGGCAATTTCCGTTGATTAAAATTCGTATCATAAATATCTCTCGCAATATTTCCTAGCCAGTAAAACGATCTGTACAGCATCCGTGCGAGTCATTTTTGGCTGCTCTCTTTGAACGTGTACTTAAGACAAAGCTGAATATAAAAATTGACTATAAACAGGCACCTTAGTGCGCACTAGTGCAAGCAAACGAATTCGCTGTAAGATCAAAGCTAACCCTTTGCGCTCCGAATTACATTTCATCTATTTTCGCCTATTGGTTTGGACTTGAAAAAATGTCGAGCGAGACTCGACAAAGAAGCTGCTGGGACAAAACCTGACGTCGAGTCACACTCGACACAGGAGTGCAAGGGGTTAAACGAGATCGTTGAAAATCGGCGGTGTGCCGTTCGAATCTAACGCTGCGCGCCATGGCGCTCTTTTTTTTTGTAAATAAATTGAAACGCGGGGAGGCCAGATTTTCGTCGATACCTTCGCGACGCCTCTCGTTCCGCGGCTCACGCGGCACCCGGCCGAGTCCGCGTGAAGCCTCGCGTACAATCGTCCCTCGGGAGAGGAAATCCACACGCGGGGATGGAATAAGAGGGAGAAGGCCGTTCCCGATCCCGGAGCGTTCCGCGTCAACTAGCGGTCCGTAGGCAAGTTAGTAGTGACGCGTGCCGTCAAGATGGCGGCACCAAGCGCCGTGTGTGCGCGTCTCTGATACGCGTGCGTTTATTTGCGTGTCGCGCGATGCGGAGCTGAGCGCGGAGCGTAGTAGCGGAGCGCGGCGACGCGGCCACGTAAATATCGTGCAATTTGCGCGCGCGTCCCGGCCGAATTTCCCGTAACGTCGACAAATGAGACGCGGCGAGCGACGCGAGGTCAACGAGTGCCTGCCGAGTGCGCGATCGAACGATGAACTATCTCAACAGTATAGCAGGCGGCACGACGACCGCCGACTCGGGCCTGCAGCTCAACAACGTCGAGACCCTCTACACGAAGGTGCAGAGGATCTACGTCAAGCCGCAGCATAAGGAGGAACGCCAGCGGGATCTCCGTGTCAACGTCGAGATTCACGCTGGCATCAGCCCGGTTTGCCGCAAGGTAACCCCCCCAGTGAGAGATGATTCGTCGATCGACGTCGACACCGTCGAATTTACGTCCGACTCGACATCGTTTCGACGTCGATCGACGAATCATTTCTCACTGGGCCACCGTCACTCTGAAACGGCCTGCGAACCTCAGCTGTGCTTAAGCAGGGTGAACCCTTTGAATCTTCCCTTACGCGATCGGCGTCTGTGAAAAAACTGGTTTACTTCGCCCCAGTGTCCCGCACTCTGCCGAGTCTTGCCGCGTGAAATGTATATCACCCGCCTGTCTCTCGTTTCAGAGTCTGTGCGTTTTGCTGGCCGACGACGACGACCCGTGTTTCCTCTATTCCCTGTTCATCACCGAGGACGACTTCAAGGTACTGAAGGCGCAGCAGGGACTGCTGGTTGACTTCGATAACTTCGCCACTCAGCTGATATGCTTGTTGGAGCAATGTCACGTCCCGGGCGCAAGCCAGTTGTCCAAGACCCCGCCAAAGTTCCTCCTGCTGCTGGCAGAGGAGTCCGGGGATTGGAACTTCAAGCTCGTGGAGACAAACAATTTCAAGCATCTGTGCCACTTGAGCTTGAATATATCACCCGCGAGCGATTCGGACTTGAAAACGCACATGGCAATAAAGATCAAGCAGCTAAAGGAAAGTGTTTTGCAGCAGAGCAGGGACGCGGTCGGTCTAGAGACTAGATTAAACGACTTGACGGGCAAACTTGAAACGAAAACGAAAGAGCTAGAGCAGTTGGAGCAAAAATATCTAACTGAGAAGAGCCAGATACAGTTTAATTCGTCGCAGCAAATAAGTATAGAAAAAGACAGGTGTGTGTGTGTGTATATTGTAAATGATTACGAGTAATATCTCTTGATCTGAATAGTTTCATACTTAAGTGTTTTTTCTTTTTAAATAATAACTAGGTTGTAACGAGGCATATTTTGTATTTGCTGGAGATTAATCAGACCCGTCGTTTGAAAAGTACTGATAGTTTTGTTAATATTTTTTCAGACTGGCGCAAGCAAGACTAGAATGGCAACGGCAAAGTGAAAAGGAAAAACTACAAGTTGAACAGAGGCATGCCGAGACTGTGAAACAATTGCACACAGAACTCGCTGAATTACGGACGCAGAATATGACGTATAAAGATAAGCAATCCTTTTTAGACGCTACAAACGCGGAGCAGGCGAAGCAACTGCAGAATCTCGAGAAAGATCTTAATATCGCCGAGCGAGACTTGGCACTTCTCAAAAAGCAAAACTCCAAATTAGATGTAGATTATCACGACAGAGATAAAACTGTTAACAGTTTACGCACAAAGGTAGCTGTGCTTGAACAAGAGTTAAAGGACAAAACGGTGATCATTAACAAGCACCTGGAAATGCTGAAGTCGGGCAAAGAACAAAAGCAGCATTTAGAGGATCTCTTGACTGAGAGGGACAGTCAATTGCAACGCAAGCAAAATTCCTTGAGAAGTTTAAGCGATGAGTTGGTAAAAGCTAATGAAATCTTAACTAAATTGCAAAATGAACTTGCATCGACCAAGTCGAAATTAAAATTGAGGACGAGCATAGCGCTCGAACAGGAAAGATTGTTAGACAGCAAACAGAAGGAAGTTGGCCAGTTGGAAACCAAAATGGAGGGTCTTACCAGAGATGCTAAGGATGCGAAGAGCGAGGTAGATAACTTGAAAGAGCAGATGAAAACATTGCAACATCAACTGGAGGAAAAGGAGAAGATCATAAAGAATAATGATAACGGTAAAGACTACGTCTCATTTTGTTTTGTCTTCGTTTATTAAAAATGCCTCGCGACTACGAAAAAAAATCAATACGATGCTTTTACTTTTGCAGTGATTAGTTGGCTGAATCGAAGATTAGCGGACAATCAATCGCCATTGCAAAGCGCCACTACTCCAGCACCAGTTACGATACCATCGTCCGTGCCGCTGACGTTGCCTAGAACAAATAAGTTATTTCCTAACCGATATGAAACACGTACACCGGCACCCAGCACGATACAGCCCGGTACATTATCGGGATTACCGATGAAAAATCCAATCGTACAAAATCCAAATATCAATCAAACCACTCGCACGACGGCTCGGTCGATGGGCGTCGGTGTAACGGAAAGCTCGGTAGGATTGACCACCTTCAACAAGAGCGCCCTGATTTCGAGTACCAGCACGCCTATGGAGCGCTTCAACTCGTTGAATAAGTTATCGGGAAATCCAACGGCCTCGACTTCGGCGCCGGCTATAATCGAGAATAACAATGGCCCGGCGGTAATCTCGAATGGTACAAAGGTGAAAACCGCAAGCGTGGGCTTGCAGGGTGGATTGAGACGAGCAGGTTTATCCGACAAGCCCATTTTACCTTCGGCGTATTTTCCCAAGACCTTGCATTAACCTGTTATTCAGGAGGGATCATTAATATAGAGAACGGTGAGTTCCACTCATGTCGGTGTACTTTAAGAATCAAAACGTAGGAACGACAAAAGTGTAATACTGTCATCGGCATGACAGTATTTCAGGTTTGCCGTCTTGGAGATAGTACAAATACTTGTAAGAATGATTAGTATTATTTACAAGACCTTTTTTACCAGACAAAAATTTTACACTATTTTTAATCCTACACATTGGCATTTTATACGCAAAAACGATGTTAGCCTATCGTCAATGTAATCGATGTATCAATGTAGGATTAATAATAATATATAATTATTTGTATATATTGTACTAACATAGACTCCGATCTCGTTAACTACGGCATAAAATGCATCCATATTGATAGGGAAATTCCATCATTCAATTTATCACAATATACTTTTATGTTCGCTCTAATTAGCTTCAATATTATTAGTGTAATTTTATAATACAAACTACTTTTAATATATAAATAGTACTTGACGAAGTACACGAAAAGTGAAAAGTACACTCCAATGAAATTTATATTTGATAATGAAGCATAATATATAAACGTAACGTAAAAATCAAGAGTTGCAATTTATAATAATTAATTATGAAAGCAGTTTTTTTTTCAATAATTCTTTCTAAATCTAAGTGCTTTTAAAGCGATTGCAAATTTTGAAGACTTATGCTAAATATTGTTAGAAAAGATATTTTTTTACGACCGGCAAATTCGAAACGGAGTAATGTAATATGGCACAATTTCCCCATTTCATCGCGATCACGGCTTATCACGCAACTGATTACTGATCATTAATATTTCCATTAGCGTTAGATTCGTAATTACATTTAAAACATATTAATCACATAGGTACCTGGAAAGTAATTTTATCTTTGTGGATTTTATGTAATAACTGTATAAATATTTTTATATATAAATGAAAGTGTTAATGAAAAGAAAAAAATATATACAGAGAGCTCTCTAATTTTACAACTTGTACTGTAACAAGTAAGGCCATTTAACATAAACATTAGAATGTGCCTCACATAATAGATTAGAAAATTCTATTATATTTATACACGTGTATGATTTAGATTGTATATCTATTATAAAAATTGTACCGGAGAGAAACTGTTTGTTAGTTGCAATATTGTATAAATGTGAAATCTTTATATATTCAAAATAACTTTGTAAATGTGCCACAAGGTACGGACGTATCAAGTAAATTCAATCTTATAAAGCATGTCAATTTATTAAATTACATAAATAGAGCAACAGTATTAAATATAATAAATAGCGATAGGATGGTAAATAAATGATTTCATATATTTTACTACTTTTGTACATAAAATTATAATAATAAATGTCTCTATTATATATGTGTTTCGCACACGCGTGGAAAGCTGCCAGTCTTGTAAGGTATAAACATCTTTTTAATCGTATCAGAATAAAAAGTAAATTTATAACAATATATCAGTTGGACTGACAAAAAAATATGCACTTCCGTACATCTTTACGCAGCACAGTACATACAAATATTTACATGAGAAAATTGAACGATGAGATTCGCGGTTTCGAAGATTGGAGATATCCGCGACTTATCGCGTATGGCAAAGTCAATTTTTCGGAATAGAAATTACGCAATCAATACTGCATTAAAATATAATAGAAATATTGTCAAAAGTATTAACAAACCAATGATACATGTATATACATTAATTCATATCAATCGGAGACGACGATACGCTGCTGTTGGGTAGATCTGTACATCCCATATCCAAAAGAGGCATATCCATCCGTTTACGTCTGCGTTCGCACTTTGGGCACGGTTTACTGGCGTTTAAACAATCCGCGTGAAATACGGCGTTACACGCCCCACACTGTAAACGAATAAATTGATTGTTATAAAATTTTATGTTAAACATCAGAGCTTGGTATCTTTTTGAAAGTATATTATATGGAGGAAAGTCCCCTATTATGAGATAGGCTCCTAATACGAGACAGCGGAGTTTCTGTTAAATTAATAGGCAACATCTGTTGGTGCCACCATGAATGTATTGCCCGTGGAGTGAAATCTGTTTAGTGGAAAATTGATTGTAAGATCGTGTAATCGTTGCGAAAAAAGATTTGTGATTGAATTTGGATATTGAAAACCTACTATCCCATTAGAATCTTATCTCATAATAGAGGACTTTCCTCTGGTATATTATAGTTATAGTTGCAGATACTAGCTTTTTCCGGAAAAATAATTCAGTGCATCTCGTATCTTTATCTAACTCGAAGGAATTCACGAAATGTAACTTGTATCTGTATCTCTTTACTGAATCCATTGAAAATTTGTATCTGTATCCTTGATGAAAAAAGTCAAGATACCAAGCTCTGTTAAACATTACAGGAAGAACGGTGTGTCGCTCACCCGGAATGTAGACTCCATATCAAAAGGATAAATGACCTTCGTGTCGTTACACACCTCGCATATGAAGCCCTTTTGACTACAAAGCCAACAATTTGTTACATGATTCCTCGCGAATTCGACAACCTTTTGCAGTTGTTGCGCGAGAATGCCATTAGGTATGTCGAGAAGATCGGAAACGGAATATTGGTGAACGTGTTCATACAAATAATCTCTCGGTGCAACCTTATTCTGCAGAGACTCAATAATGGGTTCGCGGCACGTAAACAGATAAGCTCTCAGCAGGTTCAACTGAATCCGCAACGACTGCAGTTGCGCCATAGTATCCACGGCCATGTAGATCTTCGGATTTAAGATCTTTAGGTCCATCAGGACCGGTTTGCCGTCCAGGTACGAGGCGGCCTTTCGGCTAACGGGGTATTGTTTCAAGTCCCAGTTGTGAATCATGCGCGACGGTATGAGATACTGCCCCTCTGCTATGCACTTTGAGCAGTAGTAATCTCCCGAGTACGCGCACACGTGCGCTTTGGAGAAGGTCATGCCGATCGCGTAGCCGCAATCGAGACAACTGTAATTCTGCACATCTAAGCCTTTCTCCCTTGGAATATTACCCAACTGCTCGTCGAAATTCACCACAGCCTGGAATATTGAAAAGAAAATTAGCCGTTGCACGACAAACGTGACGTTGCGCATTAAAGTTTACAAATGTCCGCGATACCTTTGGCTCCGGCTGAGCCTTGGTTCCTTCTTCGACAGTTTCTTTCTTTGGATACTTGTTCAGAAATTCTTTCAGGTCCGGTACGGTGCTGTTTCCAGCAGTTTGGTAACTTTGAATGAGCGCGTCGTACGTGGGACCGTCGCCGGGCGTGCGAGGCGCATCCGCGCCTGATCCGTGGGATATCACAGGTGAAGTTAACGAAGACTGGCAATCCTCGAACGACGTCGACCATCCTAATTTTCCTATCAACGAATTTCCCACAGTGGCCGCGGTGGCGTCGCCGACGATCTCGTTGTCTCTCGGGGCATCTCGCAACGGCGAGTCGTCCGTATCAGCAGCAACATTATCTGCATTCTTATTCCCCGCGCTGCCATTTGACATCCGTCGTACCTCCCGCTCGTCCTCCTCCGGATTCTTCGCGAACGTATCTACAGAATTGTGTAACTGTCGAGCGGCATTGTTTTCCCGCGCGCCGCTCGCTACCGCATCCTCGGGATTGTGCGACTGCTCAACAACATTGCTAGACCTCTCTTTAGCCAGTATAATTTTCAACGCCTCGTCCTCCGTGATAGAAGCTACGTTATTGAACACAGACTGCGAGGAAGTGAAGGATCCGATTCCGATGGAGCTACCGATGGAGCTTGCGGTTTCTACGTCGTCGAAGTTATCGGTCGACTCGCTGTTTATCGTTTTCGCTATATCCACCGCGCTAAATACGGGACAGGATTTCATCGGCGGGGACCAGATGCCGGCTATGAGCAGAGGAGTGGTGGACCAGAAGTTGAGCAGGCTGCTGTTGCAGGCCAACTCAAACCGCACGTAATCCAGGTTCTCTATCAGCCTCTGCGCGACCTCGACGAGGTCCACGTCTCTGATGTAGGCCGAACGATTGTAGTACGGCTTGAGGGCCGAGTTGTCCCGCCTTATCGCGCAAAGGTAGCTAGCTAGCAGGCCCTCGTTTAACGCCAGCCGTATCCACGCCCGGCAGTAGCCGACCTCCGTGGTGACTTGGCTCAGCGCCTGTATCTGGTCTATGATCTGACGATGCGAAAACACCAACAGCGGACCCCAGAAGCTCGGCTGCGGCATAGCGTCGAAGTCGGGGCCGCTCAGGGCCTCGGTGACTCGATTCAGCAGGCTGTCCTTCAAGCCGTGGAGAAATATGCCCTCCAGGATGGAGCACAGGGTCATGGCCTCGTCGCAGTTGCCGACGACGCCGTCGTCGACGGCCCCCGGGGCGCTCTGCATCTCCATGACGCTCGTGTTGAGCTGCTTCTGGAGGGAGTCGCGGACCAGCAGGTTCCTCTTGTTGCCCACTATGGACATCTTCAGCAGCGAGTTCATCTTGCGCGCTAGCCACACGGTACGTCACAGCGAGGACACGTCTTACGCCGCGGTCTCGTCGCTGGAGCATCTTCGCGGTCGCGTCGTCAGCTCGAGGAGGATCAACCGGAGCCGGGCCGTGTCTCCGGAGATGTCCTCCCCCTCCCCCCTCCCGTGGCCGTGACTGACCGCGGACTGGATGTGTGTCGTAGATTACGCTCGGGGCGCGCGGACGTCACGGGCGATACTGACAAAGGAACGAGGAAGCGCCCGCGGCGAGCGATGAAGTCATCGCGCGGCGATAGCGCCGATGTTGCGAGTCGCGCACGCCGAGCGTTATCGCTCCCACGCGTCGTACGTACGTGAAGTAGGTTAGGTGCCCGAGAAACAAAACATTCGCGGCGCTCGGACTCGGGGGGGAAAGTCGCCTCTCTGTCGACTCCACCGACTCCACGTCGGCCAGGGTGGCGTTCCGGATTAGGAGGCGGCGTGGCGCAGGCCCCGCGGGTATCTCGCGCGCTCTCGGCGCGCGGCAGATTTCCGCAGCGTCATCGATCACCGATCACCGTCGATCGCGCGAAGCGCCCCACACGCTACTCCGAAACGTCGTCCATCGCTGTCGGCCAGCTGTTAGTGAACTACGCGTCTGGCGGGCGGTTTGCGCCGCCCCGCGCCTCGTCCCTCTCGTCCGCCGTCACGTTTTCTAGGACGGCTACTCCTTGGAAATAGTACGCGACCCGACGGCAGGTCGCGCTGCCCCCTCGCCGTCCTCGTCACTAGGTGAACTCGCGCCGCGACCAGGTGCGCCACCATAATCTCCCGCCGCACTTGTCTCATTCGCGCGTCGCACTTGCCCGATTGCTATTTCCAGCGGCGTCCTCTCCCGCTCTCCGGCGCGGCGCCCGGGCTACCCGCGCCCTTTCGATGGGAATAATGGAACTCTATCGAGCGGCCACCGTGGACGGCGACTAATTATAGATCTAACGGGACCGACCCCTGAGCCCTGGGCGCGTTAGTACACATTCGTTTGTCCCACGGAGGAATTTAACCCTTTCGTGTGGCCGAATTTGCTCGCAAGTCCTCGCCCTGGCACACGTGTAACGTGTTTTGAGAATGCGCGGAGGTTATCGGGTATGAACGTTGTATACAGCCTAAGGGCTCGATTCTTAAATTCATTCGAAGGAGAAACGTGCGCGAAAAGTCTGCTCTTGCAGAAAAGTTGCAGGCTATCCGCGTGAATTTTTAATCAATTCGACTTTCGACTTTTCCGTGAGAGCAGAAATTTCGCATACGTTTCTCTTTCGAATCCATCCGAGACTTAAGCCCCAGCTAGCGCAAAAAGGTGAACGTAAGTTCATAGAGAATTTATTTTAAAGCATATCTGCAGAATTGGAAGAGTGAATATTGAAGAATTCTTGAAGAAGCAGCCACAATCAGCACGTCTTGAAGTATTCGTCAGAAGTTCATTATGGAGCATATAATAAAATTTTTCACGCATAAATATGATTAAATATATAAATTTATATATAAAAATATACAGGAAATATATCCATACATATTTTTACATTATATATTTCTATATTACAATTTTACACAGTTCTGTATAATTTTATAGATTTGTACGTGCTTTTATATGAAATTTTTTAATGTGAAAAATTGCTTATCTTCAATTCTATATAATTATGTACAATCGTACAAAGTTATATGTAATTATAAATAAGCAATTTTTCCCCTTTTAAAAATTGTTCGTATAAAAGCATCCCTAGTGCATTGGCTAAACATTGGTCGAATGTTGGTTATATTAGAAATGCATTGGCCGATATTGTCCAACGTAAAGCCAATATTGGGCATGAAATAAATGGAAATATTGCACGATAATAATTATATAATATTAGATTTATATTGGAAGTGCGTTAGCCAATATTTAACAATGTAATAAGAATATTGGTCTAATTGGTCTAATATTGATGCAATATTGGACTAATGGTCTATGATTATTAGGCCAATTGGTCTAATATTGCATCAATATTAGACCAGTATTCTTATTACATTGTTAAATATTGGCTAATGCACTTCCAATATAAATCTAATATTATATAATTATTATTATATTTAATATTATTCTAATATTATATAATTATTATATAATAGTATATATTATGCTATTTAGCAACATTGGTCTAATATTGCATCAATATTAGACCAATGTTGCTAAATAGACACATTGGCTAAATAAGAGAAGGCGTCCATCTTACAAAATTGCATCAATTACTGGGAATACTATAAGATTTACATTATTTCCCAATATTGCGCCAATATATTGTGCTACTAGGGATCTGTAAATCTATAAAATTATATAAAATTGTGTCGAATTGTAAAGAATTGTATAGAAATATACAATGTAAAAATATGTATGGACATATTTTGGTGTATAATTTTATATAATACTGTATATTTATGCATGCTCATGCATGAAAAAGTTTTTAACTGGTTCTTATTGTATTCTTCTATGAATTCCTAAAGAATTACAATTCAGAAAGGCAGAAAACTTGAAAACGATACCGTGGGAATTCACTGTGCTATCTGGGAGAGATGTTCTCAGAGTATTGGCTTTATCCTCGATGCATTTTATACTTTATGTTATAGATGTAAATATCGTATGCTACTAGGATATTGATGTTTTTTTTTAAATAGAATACATTATAATGCCCGTTTCTACCAATGCAGATCAACTTTAATCTCGGTTTAAATTACTTGTTAACTTTTTCCAATTCGTAAAGCCAGAAGAAAATATAAAGTAAGTAAGAACCGAGATTAAAGTTAAACCGCGTTGGTAGAAACGGGGATAAATCATTAAGGCCCGATTTCACCAACGTCGACTTAACATTATAAGCTTCATTTATCTTTTGTCCCTTTTCAACCGTTACTTTAGAAAGAGACAAACACGAATTAAACTAAGATTAAAGTTAAGCGACGTTTGGTGAAACCGGACCTAAGAGTTGGAAAAAAATGAAAAGTATATTAAACTGAAACTAATGTTAAAAACCACATTGGCAAAAGTGGACATTGGTCCTTTTCAATTTCGTAGGTGGAAAGTGTATGTCATACCTCGGTTTTCCCCAACGTCGTTTACCTCTGATCTCATCGTTAGTTTAAATCATCTTTTGTATCTTTCTAATCTCTTTTTAACGCCCGTTTCTACCGCTGCAGGTTAACTTTAATCTCGACTTATAAATTATCTTCTCATCTTTTTCTAATTTCTAAAACCAGATAAAGATATAAAGTAAGTTGAATCGAGACTAAAGTTAAGAAAGAGACAAGAGGTGAATTAAACTAGGATTAAGGTTAAACGACGTTGGTGAAAACGAGCATCAGTGGTCATGAAAGAGTCAAGAGCAATCTAATCCACGAGGAAAACGATAATAATTCGTCCCGTCGACATCAGAATTTCAATTCTCGGAGCTTTCGGCGGCGTGTCCGGATCCGCTTATCGCGAATTACCAAAAGATTCACGTCAAAATGAGAAATCGTGTATGGATCGTAGTAGAAGTTTATCTATTTGCAGTTTTAGAAAGCTCGTCCAGCTTCTTTCTCCCAGTTAATATCGCAAAAATTGACGGCTCCCGTGACGATTAACGTCATTAAAAGAGACAGTAATCGTCGGCCCCTTCCAATTCAGCGAACTCGAATCGCAAACGCTCGAACGAGCGATGCAAGTAACACGATCTAACGTGCCACGACAGCGACTGTGCATCGCGCAATACGTCAGCTCTTTCGATATTCCTTCGGCTCCTTTCATTCAATTCATCGGAATGATTAACGATTCGTTTTGAGAGCAACGCACGGAGTGCGCCGTAAAAATTCGCGCCAACGCAAATCGATTCGATTCCGAGCGCGAGATTTTCGAGATTCATTCCGCGCGCTCTCTCGAAAGCAAATGACATTGCGGCCGTCGTCCTTTCCTATTCTCGCTCCTATATTTAGATACGCACTTGGTGCATCTCAAATGTTGGAACAGGTATACCGTGTGTGAATGACCGAATACGCATGACGGAACGATGCGTGTTCCGCGCCGCGCCGCGCCGCGCCGATGAGGAGAAGGAAAGAGAAAGTGCAATCGCGGGGCGAACGAGCGTGAAGGAGACGGCAGCTTGGACACGGGGACAACGAGGCGAATGGTGGAGGGCAGGGGCGTATCAAGTTCGTAAGGCGCGGTTTCGATTCTCGAATAAAATCAGTGGGTCAGTTCTGTACCTTACACCGTAGTGAAAATGCTAAAAGCGAGTAGCTCTGTCTCTTTCTAACTGTCCCCTTAGAAAGAGACGAAGCCGCTCGCTTTTAGCATTTTCACTAAATTGCAAGCAGGGTCGGCAAAGTTACTTAAAAAAAAAATGTAACTAGTTACAGTTACTCAAAAAGTAACGAGTCGTTAGTTTGCTGTTACTTTCTTGCAATGAAAGTAAAAACAGCAAATCTGCATTTGAATTGTCGAGTGTCGATTAAGGCGTTTACGCGCAAAGCCAAGGCCTAATCCGTAGGGGTTTAAAAAATATATAAAGTAACTATTAATGTAACTATTAAATTAGTTACTACCCTTGGGAAAATATACCTTAAAAAAAAACCTTAAAATTTTTCTTTAGAAAAATAAGAAATATAAAAAGCAAAGTTGGACACTTTAAACTTTTATATAAGGTAAACTTAAAACTTACTTTAAGAATTTAAAAGGAAACTTTAAGAATTTTGTGAGAAGTATGTGATACAATTTATAATACCGCGTGCAAGTTTCTTCTTACGAGAAAGTGCTATGCCGCGCGACCCTCTAGCGGGAACGTCGACAGGCTTGACTATCTAAAAATTACTCTAATTGTAAGTGTCCAAAATTTCTTAAGCAAAGTTTTAACTTCTTTAAGTATAAACTCTTAGATTTGTGAAAGTTTACTTTTAAAAAGTTGAGTTTCATTTAAAGTAAATTTTCCCAAGGGTAGTTCTCGAAAAAGTGTAACTGAGTTAAGTTACAGTTACAGATGTAGAGAAAGTAACGGAGTTAAGGTAGAGTTGCCAAAAAAAAAAAGCAACTGTAACTGTAACTTTGTTACAAGTAACGAGATACTTCCCAACTCTGGTCGCAAGATACAGAATTGACCCCCAGGTGGCGAAGGGAACGCGAAAAGCGCGAGCGAAAACGTTCCGGCTGGCCGCCTCCTCGCGATCGGAAAGAGATCGCGCGCGGGGGACATTTATTCCACGATCACGTCGTGCGCGATTTTAGCGCTTTATCTCGTCCACGCCCGACACGTGTTCGAGTCAGTCCGGCGTGCGAGATTCCCCTTACGCGAGATTCGATTTCTCGAAATTCACCCGCGAAACTGATCCTCCGCGACTCCCGCGTTACGATAACGCGAACCTGTGAATACCCGGCGCGTTGCACAGTGGCAGTTCGCCATTGACGCGGTCTTTACGTCGACAGTGATCGTAAGATCTCGACCGATTCGATATTACTTATCCAACGTGCTCAATCGGTCACGCTTGGGGGAGAGATTTCAGGCTTTCTCGCAAATTTACTCTCGCGATTGTCAGGCCTCATTGTCCACTGATTCACCTTTCGACAATAGCTCTTTCCAGTTGTTCGGCCACATAGTATATTTCGCCTCTCGTCGTTGCGAGTACACGCCGATCTTCGTGTTTCCTTTGTGCGCACTTGTGCCAGAAACAATGCGCTTTCTCACGGTGCGCCGCAGAATTCTTAGCGGTGTTTAGCGTTCACCACGCCATGCACGGATCACGAGTGGCACCAAGTGCACACGCAGCGCATTCTGCTTTCGTGCGATCGCACGCGGCGACTCGCGTGTCTCAATAAAACACACGGGGACGCGCTCGCCCTCCCTCTTTGCACTTTTTGACGTTTGCGCTCGAATATCGCGGCTGCTCGCGCGAGAGGACGGCGTTTTCTCATTCAACGCTGCATTCGTTATTCGTTTAACCGCGAGATCGTTTCGTTCGCTATTCGTAATCCTTTCATGACCACCGGGGA
Organism: Vollenhovia emeryi; assembly: GCF_000949405.1. Taxonomy (NCBI): domain Eukaryota; kingdom Metazoa; phylum Arthropoda; class Insecta; order Hymenoptera; family Formicidae; genus Vollenhovia; species Vollenhovia emeryi. The sequence continues at coordinate 216,716 of NW_011967222.1, forward strand.
AGTACAAGTCTCCCTCGCAATATTGAAAAAGACTCCATGATTTAGCAAGCATTCGCTGAAAAACCGTTAAATTAACAAAAACTAAAAAATTAAAACAAATAACTCGATGATGGGTAAATCAACGAGGGATTCGCAAACGACGGGAAATGAGCGGAACGCGCGGGAATCCATTCCTGCGCGGTATCCGTAAACGCGACGAAGCGCGAATATCCTTAAGTAAGCGCCACACCGTACGCGATTCGTGATTCGTATGTATGTATTTGTGACTAGTGTGGAGGAAAATAAAGCTAGCGCCGCACTATGCGCGATTTGTCCCTAGTAGCACAATATATTGGAAATATTGGGAAATAATGTATTATAAATCTACCCTAGCGGGAAAAATTTCGATAAATAACTACAAAAAATTGACTTGAAATAGAAATTTGTAAAAATATCTACGAAATAGTACCGCAAATTACAATGCTCTCAGATCAAGAAATTATTGCAAGTAGTATTTCATGAAAATGTACAATTTTGTAAAAATTAGTACAAAACTTTGAGAAATAACAAAATCTTAAAGAACTAAAACATCTGCTTACTTGTAGAATATTACAAAAGTGTTCCAAGTCTAGCATTTTCATGTTGACTTTTATAACACTTTTCACATTTACGTAGAGGTTTTCTTAGATTCTGGTAGCATATATATTTTTTTGTAGAATTTTGTACAATTATTTCTGGCAGGGTAGTATTCCCAATATTGATCCAATATTGTGAGATGGACGCCTTCTCTTATTTATCCAATATGTCTATTTAGCTATTGGTTTAATATTGCATCAATATTAGACCAATATTGTTATTACATTGTTAAATATTGGCCGATGCACTCCCAATATATAAATCCAATATTATATAATTATTATCGTGCAATATTTCCATTTATTCCATGGCCAATATTGGCTTAACGTTGGACAATATCGGCCAATGCATTGCTAATACGACCAACATTCGACCAATGTTCAGCGAATGTTTAGCCACGCACTGTGCCACTATAGGGTCCTGTGATAACCGGTAAAGCTTTAAATCTGCCGAAGTTAACACGAACGAAACGACAAATGACAAACAATAAACTGCGAATCACGAATAGTGTGGCGAGTAATAACGAATGTCCAACGAATCGCGCGTCACGAATTGCGCCTAGTGTGGCGCCAGCTTTAGAATCGGCGTTCGCGCCGCGGAAACGAACGGCGAGGGGACCCGAGTCCTGTGGAAGCAGGAGACGACACCCTTCGTCCCATCGTCTTCGGCCCAGCGGCGCCGCGACTCTTCCCTCGATACGCCCCTGGCTTCGCGTCCACGGTGGGGGCAGAAGAAGCGGAGGCAGAGGGTGTCGGTCGTCGGGTCGGCGCGGCGAACAGTGGCGAGCGGGCTCGTACGAGTCGTACGCCAGCTACGGGTCGAGGCGAGCTGGCGAGAGCGCCGCGAACGAGTTTGCGTGTCGCCGAGGAGCTCGCGGGGCGAGCTCGAGAGGACCACCGTCGCCAGAATCTTTTGGACAGGGGGGGGGGGGAGACCGAGATCCCGGGGGTTCGTCGCGTTAAAGAAGCTTGTGAAGTGCCGAGGCTCGAGTGGCGAAAGACTCCCCTCGCGACCATGGAAGGCGGCCTCCTCGGTGCGTCGCGATGCGGCTAGCGTCGTCTCCCGGTGGAAACGTCGGCGCGACTTGCGCTACCCCGAAGATCACCTCGCGAGAGGGGCGGCTGCGAGCTATCGAGCGAGCCCCACGGAGGTGCACGTGCGTCGCGGCGCCCGCCGGGGGTAGGACGGCCCGCCTCGCTCCGAAAAACAAACGTGACGTGTCAACCTTGATGACCAGGTGGGCTCAGCGGAAGCGACGAGAGTGAGAGAACCCACCGGCACCGCGGTTTACTCTCCGTCTCGCGGGACACTTGGACGGGCGAAGGTCCATTTGAACGTCGGATATCCATTCCCGCGAGTTTCACAGTCGTCCTCCTACGGCTATCTGGGTACGCGTGTCGACGCGTCGGCGTCGTGACGTCAATGACGTCCGAAGAAAGTTGGAGGCGCTTCCCGGTCGTCCGTGTCGCCCCGTCGATCTAGATATGACGGCACCGAGCGTGTCCCTGGCTGCGAGAAGAAGCTGCGAATCGACGCTCCGTCGGCGCGCCGGCCGCGACGAGGCCGAATGCGCTCGGAGATGAAATCCCTTCCGCGAGGCCTTCGGACCGCGACAGTCGTCGGCGCCTGCTCGTCAAGTCGATGACGAGCGCGAGGCGATTCCAGGGCGAGCTCTCCGGGCGGAACGAAGCTCACGCAGCGACTCCGTAAGGCCCCGATCGTCGCCGAGATGTTACCGCCGAGCGTGATCGACGCGCAGGCCGCAATGCCGCGCGACGCGGCCGCGAGCGAGCGCGGTTTGCTGTCGGAGATGGTGTGCGGGGTCGAGCTGCGCTCCGCCGAGGTGGCGGCGGCGACCTGCCGCGTCGCGAGATACCGCGAGGAGTTCGACGAGACCATCCGCACCGTCTCGGAGCCGGAGTGCACGAAGCGGAGGGTCGACTCGGCCGGGACCGGCAGCACCAGGTCGGTGCCGGACGGCCGGCCGCGTCCAGGCTTCTCCAAGGGCTCCGCTTCCCTGCAGAGCCTGGTGCGTCGGCGGAGCCGCAGGCACGGCACGTCGCTGCCCTCGGAGATCGAGCTGTCCTCGCGACAGATCGTCTATCCCGCCGTCCCCACGGACATCGTTCTCAAGGACGTCGGCGTGAGCGGCGGCAGCGCGGCGGCGATGTTCCGGAACGAGGAGGACACGCGGACGGCAACCTCCTCGGCGCAGCCGTCGACTTCGAGGGGCGACAACAACCCGGCTCAGGACGCCTCCACGTCGGCCAGCAACGTCGCCGCCACCACCACCGCCGCCACCACCACCACGAGCGGCAATGTCACCTCGAACGGCGGCCGCTTCGGCAACGTACCGATTTCACTGTCGGCTTCGAGGACGACCGGCGCCGCGAAACCGGGCCCCTCCACGTCCTCTTCCTGGAACAACTCCACCGAGCAGGAGAGCGACTACGTCGTCGACCCCGTGCAGGGGAACGCCTACTACAAGGGACAGTTTCTGGGAAAGGTAGGTGCCGTTCTTTTCTTTCCCTCCGCGCGCGCGCGGATCATTTAATCGGCATCGTTTACAGCTGACAAATTGCGGGGATTTAAGTAACGAGTATTTATAAATTCCCCTTCCCGGTCGACTCTCGGCGTGAGGTGAGGCATGAGCGGGCGCACCTGTCGTTGGCTCGCGTTCGCGCGCCGATCAGCCGCGATCGCATTGTCGAGGTCCCGTTTTTCGCGCCGAGGAATGCCATCCCGCGCGACGAGTACGTATACGTGGGAACCGCGGGGTTACGGCTCGTTTAGAGCTGCTGACCTTCCCCGCCCCCTCTGATACCGTTTTGTGTAATCAGCACGCGCCGTTTACGATGCCCTTTAAAACCTGTCGAACGACAGTGAATCGGTAAGCGCGATTACTGGGTCCCGGTTTCACCAACCGTCGCTTAACTTTAATCTTACAAGGGGACACCCCTAAAGGCCGAATCATCTAGCCTATTTCATAAAGCTATTAGTTGATTGGCTACACATTTCTCGGATCTAGAAACTTGGACCAGACCTTGGACTTCTAGCATCGTGGACACGTCGTCGTCTTTAATTTAATTCATATCTCTTTCAAAAGTAACAGCTGGAAAGTGACAGAGAGTGAATTAAGCCGAGCTTAAAGTTAGGCCACGTGGGTGAAATTGGGACCTTATTCTGTTGGCGTAAAGCGACGTCTGCCGCGACTGATTACCGCACCGGAGAGAGAGAGAGAGACGAGCGTGTGAAGGGAAGGAGAAGCCGATCATCGTGTCGCGTCGGATCGATCGGAGATACAAGATGCGGACGCGATTACCCGGCAGCGATTATTCGTGCATTTTTTCGCTCGATAATTCGCCGCCCCGCTATTATATTCTAATGTTCCACCGCGCGAAATCGCACGCGTTCTTCACGGCGCGTTCCCCATAATGACGATATAAATCATGCGGTTATGCAAAATCCGCGGGATTAAATCGCTCGCGCCGGCCGCGCGATCGCACGTAGAGGTAGGAATTCACCCGAGCGATTTAATTTTCGCACAATCAACTCGGGCGCGAATAACTTCCTGGAGTAAATAATGCATGACCGAGTTAATGCGAGGATGAGTCCGCGATTCCGGTGCCCGGGTGGATTCGACCGGGGAAAACTCACCCGGGGTCGCGACTCGCGGGATTAGAATTTTTCATTACACGGAGCGTGGGCGGTGAGTCACACGGCGCTACGTTTTCGCTATACCGGGAATTTTCTGTCGGAGAAGCACCGGCGACGCCGACGACTTCGGAGAAAATTGATGATCCAACAAAGAGGTTCTCTCCTTCTCCCCCCCCCCCCGCCTCTTTCTCTATCTGGATTGTCCTAAACGTGAAGACCAGAGACCAGGAGACTCGACTTATGCTCTCGAGAATAGGACCAAAACCTGGTTTATTTGGCAGTTCAAAGGCGCTGGCGATCGACAAACCGTTGATAATCGGATAGTCGGAAGGGAATAAACGGGTACACCCGCTTACCCCGAGTCTACTAGCATCACCCACACCGTGTACGTGAAAACTACTTGCTACGTGCAACTGAAGCAACATCTCGGATTAGGATTTCGTCCCAGCTTCGACAAACACTTTTGGGCATAGTGTAACTGGTAGGTCCATCCTCTGTCGGCCCATTGATTTTCCCGATCACATGATATCCCGCCATGTTTTTGGCCCAAATCCAACGGCGCGCGTGTATGTGTGTACGTACTTATCAAAGTTACACTACCGCACATACAACTTTTCTCTCATTGGTTTGGCCAAAATCCGCCAATGCTGAGTGTGTAAAAGGGATCGACGCAAAATCAAACAAATGACGGTATAGCCATAGTATAACTAGTAGGTCCACTCCGCGATTTGTTCCGTTTTGCGTCGATCCCTTCTGTACATCCAACATTTTGTTGGCCCAGTCAACCACCAAACCAATGAGAGAAAGTTATATGTGTGGTAGTGTTAGTTTAACGAGTACACACACATACGCTGCTGGATTTGGACCGAAGGCATGGCGGAATACCACGTGATCGGGACCACAAAAATCACAGGGGCCGACAGAGAGTGGACCTACTGGTTATACAATACTGTGATTATACTATGCTGTTGGGCTGAGAATCTGACGCATCCGTCCATATCAGTTGAGCGTCCTGGTCTCTAGTCTTCATGGACCCAGATTAGATTGTATAATCTCTCCGAAAACAAGGGGCCGAAAGTATAATACATTCGGAGTTGGCCGCTTCCGCCCGAGATTATTCTGCGCAGACGGGATACTGGACCACCTCGGACGCGTCTCGTGTTTGCCTCGAGATAAAACGTTTTTGCCGGCGAGACGCAAATTCCACGCGATATCTCGAATTGTAAACTTTTCAGAGAGGGTGTTTCTCGCTCCCCATGTCTCTCTCTCTCTCTCTCTCTCTCTCTCTCTCTCTCTCTCTCGCTCTCTCGCTCTCTTCCTCTCTTCTTTTTGTGACGCATCGTGATGCAACCGTGAAACTCGCTCACGAAACAACGCGGCGACGGTTTGAGGACCGCATGTAATACGTAGCACAGTTCGTACGTGGACGGCATAAAAACGAGACATTTAAAGTCTCGCCGGTTCTATCGGCGACAACCGATTCCTCTTCTCCCGAAGACGGAGATGCGTCCGGTCAGAGTCATTGACTCTGCATCATGCATAATACATCGACGGTAGCCGAAGATCAACGACTTCGTGAAGGTCGAGTAATTTCTAATCGCAGGACACTTTATTTTAGTTGGCGGGAACACAATGCGACGAAAACGCGTCTCTTCCGAATCTGAAAATATACGATGCGTCACCGCATGTCGTTTTCGAATCGTCGACAACGAATGACGAACACTAGCTAACGATTCTAATTGTAGCCATCGGAAATTGTTAACATGGAGACTGTTAGCGATAATTGCAACAGTTATAAATGGCCAGTTACAGAGTACGATACATTAATCTAACACATCTTCCGTTAACGACGCTTCAACATGCAATAGTATATTACATATCCATCCAGTATAACAGAACATCAGAGTCCGTAATTAATTTAGTTTTTCTGTTAATCCAATTTTGACAAGTGAACTCAACGATTTTTCTCAGAGTGAACATACTTCGTAGTGATTCTTGATAAATCGCAGGAGCGTGTACAGGAAACCTTTTTGCTATGTCAGTATTGCGTGTGACCTCTAGGATCGCTGACAACCGAAATTTATCATCCAGTGAATTCATTTCTTATTCATAAGGCGGTTTACTTTACCTCTTAATGCGATTATATAACGTCAGCGAATATTTATTATAACATCTCATTTTATTTCAACTTATGAGACGTGTTGTCTATATTGTTTTTTTAACACCTCCCGAGCACATTATTTACGTTTAATAAATGTCAAAAGAACGTTCAGCCGATAGTTTTCATAAAGTATAAAAAATACGTTTATTAAAGAAGACATTATTTAGATTTAATTTCCGTTTAACAAAAATTAATATAAGACGTATACAAATTTATAAACTTATTATATTTTTGTTCGCCTTTGTCAATTTATTTTTGCTTACCTTGATAAATTTATATACATATTTATGTAAACCCTTCCCATAGAACTATTTTGAATGACAAATTTATAAAAAAATCAACACAACCTTGAATACACACAACCTTATTTATAAATTTATATACGTTATATAAATTTTCCCCCACAACTATTTTGAATAATGACATAAATTTATTATTATTTTACTACTTATGAAAATAATACAGAGATTTACTAGGAAATTATCACAAAGAAATGATTAAGAAATTAAGAAATGCGCGACGTAGGTAACTCTTGGCTTGTTTCAGTCAATCTTCAATGGCTGATTCGATTTCGTACGTTAACACTGAAGAAATTGCTGTTCATTATGATTAAAGTTCTTTATCGTATCGTACTAAAAAAGATTTTATAAAACTTTTTATAATGTTTATTAATTGGTTTTAAATAGCCATTAATGATTATAAATACGTATTAAATTTTAAACATTTATTAAACGTTGCTCGGGCTTGTCTCTACAATTCTTTCCAACTCGTATTAATTATAAAGCGTTATTCCTATCAAAACAGCCGGAAGAATTAGGAAGCATGATAAAGAGACGAATAAAATTACAGAGCAGACAAGATGCGTTTTTATTCGCAGCTCTAATCGAAAAAGATGTCGTCGCATTGTCAGATATATGTATACACGTCCCGTACGTACACACTTGGCATCGCCCGAAGCAGGAAGTCCAACTTATCTGATTATCATTACACCGAGTAAACTCCATTGGGCCAACACACACCCGGGACACACCCCGAGGCGGTCTCGTTACATCGATCTCGTTGCTCCGAACTTCACCCGTACTCGGCACGATCTCGTCCAATCTCCGTTAATCGTGGCTTCCCGATCTTCACGGTACTTCGTTTTACGCGGACGCGGAAAACGGCGAGCCTATCGGCTTCGGCGCACCGATGCGGATCCGACCCGCTATCGGTTCGTCGTTCGTGCAGGAATATCGCGTTCCCGCGACTCGCGATCGATGCGGCCAATTCGCGGGGAAGGGCCTTCGATGACGAAGAGAGAAATTGCCTCGGTGACACGAATCTCACAGTGACGTCATAGTATAACTAGTAAGGTCCACTCTCTGTCGGCCCCTTTGATCTTTTCGGTCCCGATCACGTGGTATTCCGCCATGCACTCGGGCCAGGATGTGTGTACACGTGCTCGCCGAAGCCACACTATCCACATACAACTTTTCTCTCGTTGGTCTGCCCAGAACAATGTCGGATGCGCAGAAGGGATCGACGCAAAACGAAGCAAATGACGAAGTGGACCTACCAGTACAACTAGTATAACTTTTGCGCCGATCCTTTCCGCGCATCCGCCATTATTTTGGTGTGGCCAATGGGACGGATGTTGTATATGTGGTAGTGTGACAGCGTGAAAGGATTTCACACCAAAATAATGGCGGAATATACCACGTGATCGAGACCGAAAAGATCAAAGGGCCGACAGAGAGTGGGCATACTAGTTACATACAATGGCGACGTGTCCCTCCGCCGTTGGAAGATTATGCCGCGAGATGCGAAATGATCCTGCGCCACAAATCAAACGGATCGTTAGCTCGTACACACTCGCGAAGGATATGTACGGGGAATACTATGCGACGATCGATCGGTCCACAAGAGGGCTACGTCTTGTGCGGCACCGATGTCATTTCGGGGCCCTGCCGCGCGCGCGTTTGGGTGATCTCGAATTACAGCTCAAACGGACCGGTCGCGTTACCGATCTCGACACGATTTGTATGAAGAATACTTGGCATCCCACGACTTGGCATCCTACCCGGCCCCGACAACGTCGAGGTCCACTTCCGCAGATGTCACTCAATGATGTTAAATTGTAGCCCCGAAAACAAGTCGGCCGTTATCGATCGACGAGAAGAAATATTTCACGTCCACGCGACGAGATCGATCGCGATCCATGAAAGGCTAGCGGCCCGCGAGCCGCGAGTCCTCCACCGCCGGCGGATAATTTCAGAGGATGCAGTCTCAAACCGTGTGTGTATCCTCTTGCTCTCGAGAAAACCGGTCGTCGTTTCGTCATCCCGATTATTCGCACCCGGTCGTTCGGGCGTTACCCCGCGCGCGTCGTATCTTGTGTTAGAAATCGGGCTTTCCGTTATGCGCACCGCGGCCGATACTTTATCAAAACTCACCTCTGATATTTCCGTATTCCATCGGGGGCCCCGCTTCGGCGCTATCTCGATTATTCGCAACCGGTTGCCGGTTTCTACGTTTGCACTTTAAGTTGCGCGGAGGCGCAGGTAGTTCTCGATCTGTGCAATCGCCGCGAAAACCATATAAGTAGCTCCAGATAAAGTTTCATCAACGATATTCTGCTACCCTATAATTACTCCGTCGCATAATATTATTTAAAAAAAAAGAATATTCCTAGAATATTATTAAATATTAAATATAACGTTCTAGTAACATTATATAATATTAAATAATATTTCTGGAATATTAGTAGATGGTTACATGCCAGTTGAAATGTTTTAAAGGTTTTTTTTTAATATTTATGATGAATCTTTGTGATTTATTGAATCTAACAACAGGACTATAAAAATATTTATAATATACAATATTTATAAACTATCGAGATAAATCTTTTAAATATTTTGTAAATTTTTCATAAATCTCACGTGCTGTCTGGGATATTTCACTGATATTAAAATAATATTTCAAAGACGTTAGGTGAAGTGGACATATAACGTCAACAGAACATTTCTATGATATTAAAAAATATTACATAATATTATTCTAATTCTCGGAACGTTATAATTATTTTAATTTTAAATAATATTCATATAATTTTCTAGGAATATTCTGTGCTTATAGAGTATGTTAGTCACGATTTATATATGTACACAATCTTTATGTTAATATTTTTCATCTCCTCATTTTTTATGAAGAATTAAGAGAGAATTTATTAGCGTATAAACGCTATAACTACGTGTTTGCGATAAGTCACAAATAGACGAGATGTAACGGTTATAAACGGTACTATCGTCAACATTGAAGCGCTAGTAATGGCCCATTAGCTGCGTTGATCGAATACATCGGATAGGCGTTTACGTGGACGAGCGAGTTGTACGCGATTTCTTTCGTACGTGTCGAAGGTGCGAACGTTTTTTCACTGTGTAACGTCGTTGCCTCGATCATTCACGACCGGTTACCGCCTTTCTTCGTCCTGCAGTTAAAGACGAAGAGCTAACGCGGGAGCTTATCTACACTTACGCTGCAGACTATACAGAGGCCTGTCTGCTCCTTCTCTCCCGTACGCTCGTCGTAGGCTCATCCGCGATTTGTCTCTCGTTTCCCATGAACAATGTTAGCCCGCGAGCGATCAAGAACTTACGCGTCCGGTTTTGATTCTAGGCGCGCGATAGCAACGGACATCATGTTGGGAAGATCTCTTACAACCCCGATACTTAACAGCTCTCTGGAGCAAAATAGCGGAAGGTGCGGATTTTCGGTCCTCGAAATACGGAGCTTGGTATCTTTTTTTTTAAATTCATTGTTCGTCTCTGTCTGAGGAAACAGTTGGAAACAGACAAGAGGTAAATTAAGCTAATAATTAAAGTTAAGCGACGTTGGCGATACAAGATGCACTGAATTGCTTTTCCGGAGGGAAAGATACACGGGGAAAAAATGATGTTGTATCAACTAGACCAGTGTAATTGAAATAAAATCGTTGAAACAACATCAGTATTAATAAATGAAAAATATCAGATTGTTGTCTTAATAACCTGGATATTTGGTTCAATGCTTAAAATTAAAATCCATAGCAAATACAATTGAGTGAATTATTTATGTTTGTGGCAGCCCGTGACGTTAACGTTTAACTCAAGCAACTTCATTTTGCTTAATTCAACAGCATTTTTTTTCCGTGTACAGATACAAACGGCAATCGGAGCTTGGTGTTTTCTTTTTTTAAAATACCAATACAGATATAGATACACATCTGAGAAATAATTCAGTGCATCTTGTATCTACATCTGCGGTGAACAAAGTCGAGATACCAAGCTCCGTCCGAATATCTTGTACGAGAGAGAAGCAATTTTCAATCTGGGATATCACGCGGTCCGAATGATGAATGGCCTTCTATTCCGGCGATAAGAGTCGGCCGACAGTCGCGGCGTAGCTTACTCACTTCTGTCGCGGAGACGATCGTTCCACAGCGGTGCGGATCGTGAGAAATAACGAGTGACGATTCTATTCGCCTTGCGAAATCCTTGAACCGTGAAGAATGCGACAGAAGGGGCGCGCGAAGCTACAGTTTTTTCCACAGTGCAGGGCGTCGTGACGAATTGCAGTGCGCCGCCGGGGCACCGTCGCTTATCTACGCGTTTGGCTTCCAAATCACACGCATTACGCGTGTTCCGTCTAATAGGCACGCAGCTCGCGCCCTTCGCGCACATGCACACAAGTCAATGACATCTCGTGTGCCTTTCACCGATTGGCTCGTGCTTGCGTGTCGGTGCAACCGCGAGGATGAGCTCAACGGATGGGCCTCTTCCTCTCTCGTCTCTTTCTCTCCTTTCCTCGACCTTTCTCATTCTGGATCGTCTCGGGTTTTTTTTTAGCCTCGCGAGATCGTCCGCTGGCACAAAGTACAACACACGATTATCCACGTGGTTTCATCATCGGCCGCCATATATTCCAGGATCGAACGGCAAAAACAGTAATTTTCACCGTTGACCGGAAATAAGTCAGTCGTAAAAGTCATCTTAAACTTTCGCTCCCACGGTAAAGATTAATCAGCCGCGATATGTCTTATCATGCGATATTACATCAAAATTATTAGTTGAGTGTAAAAGTGCAAAAAATATATATATACATGTATACACACGTACATATCTACGCATGGACTATCCTTTGCGATAAAAATGTCTATCGATAAACCGAGCTCGCGTGCATTTGCTACCCTTTATTTATATCCCGCTGCATCTGTTGCACTTAATTGCGCAGCTTAAGTACGCGGCTAATTCCACTCGCGAGGACGTAAGAGAGGCGTCATCGTGATGCAAATCGCTTGTTTCAACAGCTCGGCACCGAAGTGGCAGACATTGGCGAAATCGTATTCCTCTCCAATCTAAGTTACTTTACGCGATGCACGTAGAGGGAGAAAAAGAAGCGGCCGATAAAGCGTTGGCCTTTTAAACAGGGCGTGTCATTTGCGAGTAATCATCCCCGAGAGAAAAAATACGTCCGAGCATGTTGCGAAACGCCGGCAGCTGATACAAATATCTGGCTGGCAATTAAGCAGGCCGTGATATCTCACTGCGCGCGTTAACCACTGGTAAAAGACATAAACAGAGTGTTTCCAGGAAGACACGCGAGTCTCCCAAAACAGCGGGGCACGTTTGATAATCTTCCCCGCTAAACTAAATCAATTTTGAGACGCCCGCCTAAGGCCTGGTTTCACCAAGCGTCGCTTAACTTTAATCTTAGTTTAATTCACGTTTGTCTCTTTCTAAAGTAACAGTTGGAAAGAGACAAGGAACGAATTAGACCACGCTTAAAGTTAAACGACGTTGGTGAAACCTAGAGACCCTATAATCAGAGACTGGCCATAAGGGAGTTTCGTCAAATTCCTGCGAGTGAGAGAGAAACATGGGCTATCTCACTCTTCTACAATTCTACGAGAGTGCACTTGAAGTGTTGCTTTAATTTTTTCAAGTGATCATAAAGAATTGCCACGCCAACTGATATGAATTTACTTGTAAGATAATCCCATTGTATTACGACCAACGATATTTCTCTTTTCACAGCCTTCATTTTGCTCTCGGCCTACGTATAAATACACGAAACGGCTGTTTATACGAGCTGTCTGAATTTCGCGTAGCGAACGAAAAAGGTGACGAAACCCGAGGGATCAGCTGTGATCCAAGACTACCTCCTCGCGCTTTATTTTCCCGACCTTTGGCTTTTGAAATTTACGACGGTCAATACGGAGCAACCCCGACGAGAGAGAGCTTCCTCAGGGTTCCCGATTTAGCGAGAGAATTTATAGAATCCACAGACCCCATCGTTCACGTGTGCCTCTGTGGGTCGCAGGTAGATTTCTTTGCTTACATACATCTGAACAATGAGTAGTTCTCACAAAGCATCGAGACCTCGCAGGTGGTGCAAAACGGTTTTTCTCCGTTCAGTTTTCTCCCGCTCTATTCACGTGCATTTTCAAAGACCCGTGCCGAAAGGTTCGCCATTTTATATATCCCTTTTCCCTCCCTCACATTCTACAAGTTTGCTATTTAATCGATAATCCGAGTGATCCACTTTGTTTCGTGCAAAGATACATATTTTATTCAAACACTCACCTTACCCGATAACTGCACAACTTTGCTATCTTTACCTGTCTGTTCTCACTACGCAACAAAAATGATTTGATTTATTAATATTTTTACGAGCGATTACATTACTGTGGCCAAATCTCGTTTGATCGATATGCTTTAGCGTTGTTGATGCGGTATGAACTTCCCAAAACCACGCCCACGCCCTATTTACGTGTTCTTCGGTAAAAATGTTTTGAAAGGTCTCAAAAATAAACATCTTTAAATGGATTTATGCACAATCGTTCTCTCTCGTCCTAGTATTTTCTTCTTAAATAAATCTCAAATCTCGCTTACTCACTGGTAATTGTCATTTATTAATCTCAGTTTCTCATTCTATTATTCACGGACACGGGATGCAATGCACGTGTACACTAAGCCTTCTCATATGTGTGCACATATCGAGCCATTTATACATTTATACATTTATACATTTTGCATATGTCTTCTATATTTCATTTAACATTTTTTTTGTCTCCCTCTGAACTATTTATCATAATCTAAATACAAAATTGAATATATAACTACATATATACCAAAATCGAATTTCAATTATTCTTGATGAATTATCTACATCACGATCTGCATTAGCTACGAGAAACTAAAGACAAGCTCGTTTCAGAAACTCGCCCTCGTTACGCGAAGCAGTAGAAGGGAAGTATCATGCGCGGTTCTTGAATTGACTCTTACGTCTTTCATGATTAAAATGACGTAACTTCCAAAGCGTTTGGTGTTACTTGACTCTAACTGGGGTTAAGGGGGCTGTTATCGTCGCGAATTGCCACATCGAATTAGTGCTGTTCGAGCAATGCGAGCTGAAAACTCGTCGAGGCGGTTCACGCGCGATTGCTTAATCCAAAAGAAATTAACCCCGCCCCCGTCCCTTCCTTTCTAGACTACCAATTCGTCGAGGAAACATTTGAGACTATCAAATAGAACAGCACGCACCCTAGCAATCGCCTTGCGACGAGAACGATTACGTTGCCGGGTGTCCCTGGTGAAAATTTTCTCAGAATTTTTATACAAATTGCTACACTTTTCAGAAATACTGAGAAGTCCACTTCTTTTCTTAGAATTTTTTTAACATATGTGAATATTCTGAAATATTCCATTTCTAAGATTGCTCGTTCTACACTGAAAGAATTTTCTCTTAAAATTCGCCCTGAAAATTATGTAATCGTGGGACAACATGGCATTTTGAAGACCTTTATGACAGCTTTTTGAAATTTTACCATACATTCTACTAGTAAAATGTATACTAATTATAAGTATTATAATTTCTCTCTCTTTCTCTCTCTCTTTCTAGTAAAATGTCGAAATGCCATGTTGTCCCACGGTTACATAATTTCCGGGGTAAATTTTAAGAAAAATTCTCTCCGTGTATAATTTCTGAGAAACTCTTAAAAATCTTTTCCAATTTTTATAAGACTACGTCTAAAATTATAGACTGAAAAATCTTGGAAATCTCAGAATATTTCAGAAACCATACATATTGAAAAACCCTGGAAAAGATACAAGCTTTCTTGGCACTTCTGAAAAATGTACAAATTTCTATTTAAAAAATCTGCAAATTATTGAAAAAATCTGAAAAATTCTGAAACTGACATAAAAAGGATAAAAAATGTTCACCAAGGGTGACTGACGCCGCGCATATTCTCGGCGTGGAAGAATGAAGCTCATCGATCGTCGAAGCAGGAGACGCCCGTCACCGCTACGGCTGATAAGCCAGAAAGATTAACGAAAGGTCAGGGTCTCGTTAAAAACACTTGGAGAGGGGGGGGAGGGAAGGAAGGAAGGAACGCAGCTGGTGCGTGCGCTTTCCCAAATTTAGACGCGCCGTTTACGAGACTAATGCGGCGTTACTCGTCCTAGATAAATCAATTCATTCTCCCGTTTGTTCGCGCGCGTCCCAATTGGTGAGGAAAGTCCTGATTTTTCTGTGCGACTTTCGTGCGGCGAGAAATCGACTGTCCGCGCGAACAAAGCGATTCGCATAGTCGCGAGAGCATTTATCGTCGAGAAGTGCTCGATCTCCCCCGCGCCCCCCCCCCCTCTCGCCGCGCGCTCGGACGGGAAACTCGGCGACGGACGGCGAGGAGGTTTGTGCGCGCGTTTGAAATCGCGCGAGCGCATGCCATTACGCCACGATTGCGAGGAGTGAATGGCGCGTGAATGGGATTATTTCTCTGGAATCGAATCGATGACGCACTGCAATGCACGCCGCGCGAAAACCGGTCGGCGCGGCGCTCGCTCGTTTTCTCCGTCGTGCTCACTGGTGCTCACGGACCTCGCGGCACGTCGGCGAGCGTTCGAGGAGGGCCCGAGGGCTCGTTTCGGCGTCCCCGAGACGGCCAGCGAGACACGCTAAGCGAGCGCGCGAGATGCGACGCGATGCCGAGGCTCTTGACAAGCTGACCGCCGGGGAAATCAAGCGAAGTTAACGGATCGCTGTCCTTCGCGTGAAGCGATGTGCCGCTCATCCCCCGGCGTATCGAGAAAATGACATACGCATATTAATCGACCCCCTCTCCGTTGAATCACATCGCCGATTAATTGTTTCATTTCGCGCGACGTCCTGAATATCTAACTGAAGGCTCGAGGGGGAAGATCGCGCGTGTCTCTCAGTCGGGACGGCACGGCTCCTCGGCGTTGCAAAGAGAATCGCGGAAAGCAAGGGAAGACTCGATTACTCCACAGAGAGAAGAATGATCGGGAATGGTTTTCCACCCCGCGCGCTTGCCGTGCCGCGCTAATTCCGACGGGATGCGTTATGCCCTTCCCTTTAAGCCCCTGTCAGACTACGGATTGAGATTGGGATTAGATTGAAAGTTGACCAATCACAGTAAAGTTTACTAATCTCAAGTTTAATAACTTTTACTCTAATAGGTCAATTTTCAATCTAATCCCAATCTCAATCCGTAGTCTGATACGGACTTTAGTAGCACAGTGCATTGACCAAACATTGGTTAAACATTGGCCCAATATTTAGGGTCTATCCAGGCAACCTCGCATAGCGCATAAATTCGTATGCATAAAGGAATCTGATTGGACCATAAATGCACGCATAAGGAAATATGGGCCAACTCATTTTTTATGCATATGCTTATGCACCTGTGCAAGTTTGTCTGGATAGACTCTTGTTGTATTGGGCCAATGTTGAGCCAATGCACTGTGCTACTAGGGTTTCTACATCTACCCAGTGAGAAATGATTCGTCGAAACGATGTCGATTCAACATCGTTTCGACGTCGATTGACGAGTCATTTCTCGCTGAGCTAAGGATGATCCTGTTTGTGGCTCATGCTATGCTCCTTGTACACCTAAAGATGAACTTATATTTATAGATTATCCGCGGTAGTAATGTAGACAAAAATTGCAGGTTTTAAAAACTACTCCCTTAAGGGGATGATGGAGTGATTCTGCAATATTTGCACCCATGGAAACACTTATGTAATATACAAATTATGGCTTTTGCGTACGGATTGAAAGTGTACCGCTGTTCGGAGTAAATCAGAGAACAGCATGGTATAACTGAAACTAAGTTTAGAAGCCTAAGAAGAAATCTATTCACTTAAATAAGTTATAGACTATAGGTTACTTAACCTATAACCTATAACTTATTTAAAAGTGAATACATTTCTTCTTAGGCTTCTAAACTTGTAGTTTCTAAATTCGGACTAAATCAGAGAACAGCATGGTATCACTAAAACTAAGTTTAGAAGCCTCACAAGAAGTCTATTCACTTAAATAAGTTATAGGTTACCTAACCTATAACTTATTTCAGTGAATAGATTTCTTGTTAGGCTTCCAAACTTATAGTTTCTAAATTCGGACTAAATCAGAGAACGGCATGGCATCGCTGAAACTAAGTTTAGAAGCCTAAAAAGAAATCTTTTCACTTAAATAATAACTGTAGGTTACCTAACCTATAACTTATTTAAGTGAATAAATTTCTTTTTAGGCTTCTCGGTTTATGCATACAGACCGAATAGTGGAACACTTTCGATCTGTACAATAATATGTGCATTACACAAATGTTTTCATGAATTAACGGCTCTAGATGCAAGATGTGCAGAATCGCTCCAACATCCCCTTAAGGGGTCATTCCACTTTAACGGCCCTAAAAAAATGCTTATCTTTAGCCATTTTTTTCACAGTAAATACACCATACAATGAAATAAATCTATAATAAATAAAAAGATGGAACTGCGTTGATGACTTTTTATCATTCAGGCTTACCTGATACAAAAAATCAAAAAGATTCTTAATCTATATGAGTGTCGCTATGTCCGGAACATCAATTAAGAATTTTTATTTAAAAATAGAATGGTGCCAGTTTGAAAAAAGTTTTAAAAAGTACTTTTCAAAACTGTTTAAAAATCATCCACGCAGCGGACTTGCATCTTTTTTGACACGCCATTCGAACGGTGTAGAAAACGCTCAATTAAAAAATTATTCAAATTATGACAAAAATGTTTATGTGTTATTTAAGAGTGCCCGAAAAAATCCCCAAGAGGCTTATTTCATTGTATGGTGTATTTACTGTGAAAAAAATTGTTAAAGACGAGTTTTGGGGCCGTTAAAGTGGAATGACCCCTTAAATGAACCACAAGGATCATCCTTAAATATAGAAGAGGCTTCGGATAAGCCAGAAGCAGGATCACCCTTAGATGTAGAAAGGGCGTTATGCGTGCGTTGCGGTTCCGATCCCGAGGAGCGAAACGCAAAACGGGGACAAGGCTCGAGGAGTTTTTGTCAACAGTCCATTTAAACCGCGCGTGCACAAAGCGCGTGCACGCGTGCGGGGATATATTTTTAGTCGTCGCCGGTGGTATATTTAAAGATAAACTAACCGCTTCGCCATAACCGTATGGAGGGGCGAACGCTCGGCGTGCCGTATGCTCGTTGCACACCGGATATATACGCGCGACGGATTATCGCTGAAATACGGCAAGGACGAGGGAACGAGGAATGCCTGCCTGGGTCATGTCGCGTCGGCACGAAAGGCGCTCGGATGGCCCAAGCCGTAAACGTCATGCAGGCCACGCGTTTAGCTCTCTACCCCATTTTTATCTCCGGTCCTGCCCGAGCTTGCACCAAGAGCGCGCTATCGCTGACGTGATCGAGTATCGGGCCGACGCGTTTGGCGTTAAATACGAGAATACGAATGCGAGATTCCAAGCGCGTGACGCCATCGTCGCGACGCTTTACGCGTTACGCGTCTCGTAACTCGTTCGGGATATTTTCGCGCGAATTATTCTGGCAATGAGCCCATCGAGCACCCTTTCCCACCGCGACGAGATGATGCGACGTGTGCCGTTCGCGATCGCAGGACGGCACTCTTCGTTTGTTCTCGTGACAAGTTATTTTGAAAAATCGAGCCCCCTTGAGAAAATGTACCTTAGAAAACCTTAAAATTTTACTTTACAAAAATAAGAAATATGTAAAGTAAATTTGGACACCTTAAACTTTTATAATTTAAGGTAAACTTAAAACTTACTTTAAGAGTTTAAAAAAAACTTTAAGTGTCCAGAATTACTCTAAAATTTCTTAAATAAACTTTTAACTTCTTTAAGTAAACTCTTAGATTTGAAAGATTACTTAAAAAATTTTTAATTTCATTTCATTTTAAATTTTCCCAAGGACCGTTTCGAGTTTACGGTTTTCTCGCGGGCGCATTGTTTGCAGGCGGATCTCACGATCAGCGGGAAGGAGAAATAGGGTAAAATGCACCCTGTACACCGATTTGCATCTCGTACTAATACGTTGTGAAATTAAAAACGTTTGGCTGAGATACGTACGTCTGCGATCCGCGTCACATTCGCACCATGCTGTTTGGTAGACTCCCATGATTGTCAAAAGGCCACGAAGAATGGCGCCCCGTAAAAAGAAATTCCCTTCACTTTCTTTCTTCCATTCCGCCGACTACTGCGCGCAGGCAATAAACGATAATTTCAGAAGATTACTTTAAGACCGAAAGCGGTCGCGGAGAGAACCTTTCACCGTCGACATGATGATCAAGGAGAAATTCCTGGGATCTAGTTTGAGATTTCTAGGACTCGGAAGAAGGACGCGGCTGTTGTCCTCCTCCGCGAGTGATGGATCGCGTTGTCGCCGTGATGTAAGAATATAACGCGAAACATTGCACGTATGAGCCAATGCGACAAGAACCTATTTTTGGGGCAAATCGTTCGTTGCTGCATTCAATGATTTACTGTTTGAAGGTTCACTCAAAAAAAATCTTACCATACTAACGCACGTAGATTTCTAGGCGTCGCAAGAAAAATTTATCGTTAATTTTGTATCTGTTAGAAAAGTGTTTGTAGCCTGCAAAATTTCTAGCAGCAACGTTCTAGTAATACAGTTCTTCTGGAAAGTTGAGGTTTCATGACTAAATATTAATCATTCACATTAAATAAAAATATTATAAATTCTTGTACCATAGCTAGAACAATCTTTGTGAGGAACATAACTGTTTCTGCACCACAATCGGACGTTATAATGGATAGACGCCACAGAAAGACTTTCTTCCTAACATTTGCCAACAGTTCAGATAGAAATTCCATTTCTGTTATTTAAATTGATTAAGTACAAAAACATATACAATTTTGCAGTATTGGTTATTCATTTATATATATCTCAGTATTGTTTCGTACCTAGAAAATTGTTGCTGCGGTTGCAAGATCGTGTTTTTTAGTGTTAGGGCAAATTTCTGACTGATCAAAGAATCACCGTTAGCTGGGCGAGTGCGTATCCACGGGAATGTTTCACCTCGTATTCTTACATCACGGTCGTCGCCAGAGACGACGTCGATGTGGATCGCGTTGTTTCGAGAGTCGCGTGTTTACCGCAAATTCGATTAACAATTTATTTCTCATGTTTCAGGGTGGTTTCGCGAGGGTCTACCTGATGACTGACGTTAGTAACGGGAATCAGTACGCGTGCAAGATCATCCCGAAGAATCGGATGCAGAGGATCCACATGCAGAAGGTGCGTACGCTCGTTCAGACGCGGGGAAACGCGCACGTCTATATTTGTTTTGCTGAATAACGCGCGTTTACGCCATTCGCAGATCGCGCGTGAGATCATGATCCACAAAGAGCTGAATCATGTGAACGTCGTCCAGATGCATCACTACTTCGAGGACAATCTCAACGTGTACATGCTCCTAGAGGCCTGCCCACGAAAGGTATCGTGTGTCTCCTACTTGCCTTACCAGTTTATTGTTCCCTGCTACGCGCACCGCGCATTCGCGTCAAGAATTTCGCAACTCTGCCTTTCCACGTTTACGATCAGCATCCATACCGCTGGAAAGTTTGATGTTCATCCATCGTCTCCTAAATTATTTAAACCGCCGACAGATATTGATACCTGGCGCAGCGATAAAGAGCGCTCGCGAGTCGAATATTTTGGTCTCAGTTTAGCCGCGTATAATTTTTTAATTGGTAGCAATGAGGTCTTTGTGTCGGAGAAAACGTATTGAATTTTTGACGTCGGATAAGCCTGAAAAAAGTCGCTATTTCCCTTTCGGCAGTAAAGAGGTCAATGCGAATATAATCAACAGAGGTTTAGTGGATCCTCTTTGGCCCAAGAGGTTTCAAAGAGAGTGAATATTTTATTACAGTCTCTTAAAGGGGGTTAGAATGAGATTAAACACAATTTTTTTTACTCATACGGGCCTCAAATGGGAGTTTCAAACCGACTCCGAGGTGCAAATGAAGAATAGAATAATTTAGGCCCATTCCGGGATCAAATACTCGACTCGGGCTGTTCCCTTATTTTATCCTGCGCGTTTTTCTTTGTCGTTCCGCCTGGTAAAGTCGTATTCCAAGTTCCAGCCTATCTCTATTCCATTCGTGCGGCACCTGCGCGCCTTAAATCGACGTGCCCAAGTCTCATTCTGCACGCCGTACCCGAGAAACAATTAAGGATTCATCGTATCTGTTTACGAGCGGTCCGCGATCGGCAACGGCCGCGTATTTCCATCTCGCCGGAAAGAGAGCGGCACTTGCACTCTTCATGGTTGATCTGCCGACCTGTTTGTACCGTTAGGATGCGACGAAGCATCCACTAATCGTTTGATTATCCTCGCTCTCCCGCTCAATCGTCTTCGCAAACGCGAATGTCGTCTCCGTCCGCCGCTCGATCACGACGGGATTGCTAGATTAATGACTTAAATGATAAAAAATTTCCGTCGGAAATTCCTGAAAAACGTAAACGTTAATCCACAGCGAAAGCGGTAGTAACGCGCCGTAAAGAGAGACGCATTGAAAGCCGGCGACTCGCAGTTTAAAAAAAAACTCGTAAAAAATATTTCATACCCCGTAAATGTTTAACGGGAAAAATTTCGTGACGTTTCCTCGTCGCGTTTGCGCAGAACAGCCTCGTAAAGTTATCTCATTTCGCCGAAAGCTTGTGTTTTAAAGACTTAACGTCGTCCACAAGTTGGCAAGTTTATTGCGAGGAGCGAGAAAAATATAGATATGCGCTTTCCCGAAACACAACGGCTGCGTTGAGCAGAAAGAGCTGCTTTGCAACTGTTGCAAACATCTTGAATCTGATTGACGTGTGCTCGTAATTATGGCAGGATTTAAAACCGTGCTCCAATCAAATTTACGAATTTTGCAGCAGTTGCAAAGCAGGGGGTCAATTCTGTATCTCGAAGTACAGTGAAAATGCTAAAAGTGAGCGACTTGGTCTCTTTCTAAGGAGACGGTTAGAGCTGAAGGTAGACGCTAAAGCTGTTCACTTTTAGCATTTTCACTACAGCGTAAGATACAGAATTGATCCTCAGCTCTTTCTGCTGAACGAAGCCATTTTGACCGGATCGCAGATAAGACAATTCCTTCGAGAAGCGACACGTATCCTGCAGAATAACACATAAAACGGTCCGCTCTTCAAAAGATGCACGTGCATTCCGTGCACTCGAGACGACTATCTTCCTGACAGGAAACGCTTTCTTTTCGATTATCTGCCCTCTTTTTAAAGGAGCTGTAGGCGGTTATTACACAAACTCCTTTAACACGTAGCTGCCCTTGTGAAATTTCGCAGGTTTCGTAACGTTTATAGCAGTTTATTATATCATCCGCGAAGATTGCAAGATCGACGTACAAAGACGATGTAAAAGTATAAATAAGGAGTGTGAAATAAATAAAAAAAACCATATAATACTTCCGCCAGGCGACTTTTTGCACGTCACTAAATGCGCCGAGTATACTAAGCTGCCCGGATATAAAAGTACCATGTCCTCTTCTTCTTCTCCGTCAGAGCTTGATGCACGTGCTGAAGTACCGTGGCAAAGTCACGGAACCGGAAGCACGTTACTACATGAAGCAAATGGTGACCGGCGTCGCATACATCCACTCACAGAAAGTTGTTCACCGGGACCTGAAGCCGGGCAACATGTTCCTATCGGACCGGATGATCGTCAAGATCGGTGACTTCGGGCTGGCGACCAGGCCCGACGGCCAGCGCAGACGAGTGTAAGATCCAGCATAGTTTGCGGCGCGATAGACAAGCTTCTCCCTCGCGTTAAGACCTTCACTTGGTTAATTTGTAGCTATAAATTACCACGGAGTTTGTAAAAGTTGAGAGCAAGAAAAGAATTTAGAGCAAGACATGACAATGATCTGGCGTAAAATGCAAATGATCGGATGTGAATGGGAGCTCACCATCCCTTTTTACTTATTTTGGTTTCGTAACGACGCCTTAGCTATTCTACTCGAGGAAAACGTACAAACACCGGAGACCCTTTTTCCGGCGTTCTAAAACGATTGTTAGGCCTGACGGACGCGCTCGTCTAAACACAAGCGACCAGCAGCGTCAACAAAACGCAGCATGTAGTCGATTTGTATCCACAGGACGATATGCGGCACGCCAAACTACATTGCTCCGGAAGTGCTGTACAAGCAAGCGTACAGTTACGAGGCGGATGTTTGGGCGCTGGGCTGCATATTGTACGCCCTGCTGGTAGGGCAGCCGCCCTTCGACACGGCCACACTCAAGGAAACTTACGCCAGGATCTGCAACAATCATTATCGCGAGGTCGACGACAGTATCGCGAGTAGAAGCGGCCAGGACTTGATCAGGTGGCTGCTGCAATCCAATCCCGAGCTACGACCGAGCTTGGAGAGGGTGAAGGAGCACGCCTATCTCACCAAGGAATACGTGCCTGCGTCTTTACCCCATACTTGCTGTTACCAGATGCCACCGGCGTCGATCATTGAGCCACCCTCGTCGCCGTCCTCGATGTCCACGGTCGCCAGGAATCCGGAAATGAAGGCACAGGTGAGCGACCCGATGATTCATCCGGATGATTTCTTGCGGATCTGCTCGGCAGGTTTTTACGATACCCGTGAAATTTCAGATATGGCAGCAGAGCCTCGTTTATCCCGACGCGTCACTGCGCTACCAGCAACAGTCGATTCAGACTCAGCAGGCGCAACAGCAGTCGCAGCACCAGCAAGTGCTGAATCGCTCGCAGAAGAGCCTGCAGAAGGAATCCAAGGTCTCCAGCTGGCTCGTCAGGAAACTACCCAAACTGCCGCGATTCCGGCAACGGCTCAGCAGCGTGCTATGCCCGGATCACAAGAAGACCGGCCTCGTGGCACAAAGCGTGCAAATGCATCGCGCACTAGAGGCGTGCGTGCCGGAGATGAAGCGGAATAACACGTGCAATCCGCCGACCGTAGAGGACATCGTGCCGCTCTTCGTCACCAAGTGGATCGATTACTCGAACAAGTACGGGCTGGGCTTTCAACTCTCCGACAGGTCGGTTGGCGTTCTCTTCAACGACAACACGAAGATCAGCTACACTCACGATAGAAGGTAAATATCGGGGGGAGATCGACAGAAAGTAATGCGCCGTAGTGCGACTTGTTTCGGCACAGGATTGTAATTTCTTATTAAATTTGCAATATTGATACAGAAGAGTGGAATATATGACGACCGACGACGAGGTGACGCGATATCACCGGGAGAGGGACGTTCCGGCGCCGTTGCAAAAGAAGCTCGAATTACTTCGTCATTTTACCGAATACATGGACGATTTCTTGACAGAAGGTGAGGCTGATCTTTTTTTTATGTACAGTGATGGACAGAATGGTTGCGAACTTTTTTTTGGTGAGTTTAGGAACGTGCATTTAAATTCAGGGTTACGTTTCAAAATCTTCTCCGAGGAATATTCTACTCGATGGCCGTTCCGAAATCATTTTGAGCGTTTCCGACCTATTTCTCGAGTTCCTGAAGTCACTAAAAAAAAGTTACGATACTGTGCGCAAAGCTTTTATTTCTTCGCGCGAAAGAAACGCGACTTGCATTCGCATGGCCCGATTACGGCTCGAATACACGGAGAGAATTTTCTCTTAAAGTTTATCCTGAAAATCGTGTAATCGTGGGACAACATGGAATTTTGAAGAACTTTACGAGTTTTTTGAAATTTTGCTATACATTTTACTTAAAATCGCACGATTTTCAGGGTAAATTACAAAAGGAAATTCTCTCCGTGTACTTTCGTCCTCCAAATGGAAAGTATCACAACGAGAACGTAACGTAACTATTTGTAGCAGGCTATTACAGCGACGCGGCCTAACGAGCAAAACGTTAACGTAACCCCGCGTTGATGTGCCGTCTAGGTGGTGAGCTGAAAAAATACCGCGCGCCGCCGAGGCAGTCGAAAAACGCTTGCGTGCCGCGCATGAGACGGTGGCTGCGTACGGACAAGGCCATCGTGATGGAGCTAACGGTACCACTCCTGCAAGTGAACTTCTTCGTGGACCACACGAAAATGGTGGTGTCGCAGGAGTCCGCGGGAGGAAGGGGCTACCTGATCACTTACAT
Source organism: Vollenhovia emeryi (assembly GCF_000949405.1). Taxonomy (NCBI): domain Eukaryota; kingdom Metazoa; phylum Arthropoda; class Insecta; order Hymenoptera; family Formicidae; genus Vollenhovia; species Vollenhovia emeryi. Next base: position 241,597 of record NW_011967222.1, read on the forward strand.
CGACACGGGCCGACACGCGTCCTCTTATTGGCTGAACGACCTGCGTGACCTCGGCTGCACCCCGGATCTCTACGAGCGTCTCTACTACGTCTGCAAGGTGACGCGCGAGTTCGCCGAGCTGGACAACAACACGATCGCCTGATGATCGCCGCCGGATTCTCGGGGGACGCGCGCCGTGGTTCGCCCAAGAACCGCTCAGGCGGCCGAAATAGCAGCGAGATCCCTCAGATACCTGTTTTAGCTCTCACCCAAGCAACTTATTCTTTTCCACAAAGCGGCAGTCAAATGTCGCCGATAAAATTCTTCAGCTATAAAAAGTCGATAATTATTAATTGCCGCGGTCGAATCTTTTTATTTTTAAATATTAATTACCACGATGAGAGAAGCAGAAACACCCGTTTATCTCTCTCTTTCTCTCTCAGGACAGTTAAGGAAATAGCGGTGGAGCAAGTACGTCACGATACGTATACCGTTACGCGCAGCATTTCTTGGGGAGAAGAAGGGGGCACCGTAAATAAGAATGTCACGCGTTTAAGTTCGCGAGAAGGTGTGTCTTGCGAAAGACCGCGCGGCGCAAGTGCTTCCGTTGATTTATAAATCCGCATGTCGTCCTCCACAAAGCCCGCGGAGTTCGTCCTGCGAGCCCGTGGCCCATTCCGGCAGATCTTCTCTGGAAACAAAGTTAATTTTCCCACGTGATTGAAGACTAGTAGACTAGCAAGTAATCGGTTAGCCTGCCATCGTCGCAGCGACGATGTGCGTTTCGTGAGTCCAAGTAGATATATTAGCTGTGTGTCGTTCCTCTCGAATGAATATTACGCCGCGAAAGCGGAATACACCTGAAATCCCGAAAAAAAACAACAAACTAGCTACGCACTATTTTTACGCACAGCGGCATTTTTACACGTAGATCCCTCGTTCTCGTGGCGAGAATCGTTCAACGGAAATTATCGAGATTAATGTGATATGAACGTCGTAACTAGTTACGAGATACATATGTATGTCCGGTGACACTTTTCATCGTACGAAACGCGAGACGGTCACAGCTAGGAGAGTGTCAACTGCATTGCTACTACCTCTGTTGAATAGGTAGCACAGGTAGCTGTTAGTATATTTATTTTTCACGGCGCAGATCTCCCTAGTTCAGTGCCTATATATCGAGTAAGTAAGATTGACATCCGGTAGATTAGTTTCGGGTAAATATAGTTTTATTACACATTCGCGATCGCACGCGGCGTGCAAAGTATAGTGTCGTTCGGAACAACGGGGATTTTTCCCACGTAACTCTTTCTCTCTGCTGGAAGCGCGCTGTTATCGAAATCTGAGCTCCACTTCGCGATTCGTTGTTAAGACACCGCGTTGCCTGTACCGAATTACGCGTGGGAAAAGTCAAATAGATCTTTTTAACGTTGGGTATTTAAGGGGAATAATAGCTCAACCAACACAAGAAAGTCGAACGAACGTTTTTTGCGCAAGTTCTATTCTCCGCTCTCTACTCGAGATATCTTTTCGGACTGTTCGAACGTGTTTAAAAAACAAATTGTTCTCCCCCACGATTCTGAGACATGAGATTGTGGAACGCCGGAAGGGATGAGTCTGCCCTAGCGGAAAAAATTTCTATAAATAACTACAAAAAATTGACTTGAAATAGAAATTTGTAGAAATTTTTATATCTTCGTTGAAACATTAAATTTTTTTTTGTAAAAATATCTATGAAATAGTACCACAAATTATAATGTTCTCAGATCAAGAAATTATTGCAAGTAGTATTTCATGAAAATGTACAATTTTGTAAAAATTAGTACAAAACTTTACTAGTTTTAAAAATTTGAGAAACAACAAAATCTTAAAGAATTAAAACGTCTGCTTACTTGTAGAATATTACAAGAATGAACAAAAGTGTTCCAATTCTAACACTTTCATATTGATTTTTATAACATTTTTTAATTTACGTAGAATTTCTTAGATTCCGGCAGTTATATTTAACTTTTTTGTAGAATTATTTCCGGGAGGGTAGTGTGCGATAAGTGCGAGTGTGCAAAGGTAAAAGGAAGAAGAATCGTCAAAACGCGTCCCTCTAAGTAATATAAAAAGAATGTTGCGCATCATTCGAAGGAGAGGCAGATTCTTTTCGTCGATTCTTAGCACTGTTTATTCATTTACAGGGATATGTGCGTTTTGTAAAAAGGTACCGCCACGCATCTCTTTTCACATCGTTTGCCATCGAGTACTTAAAATCTCGCCGCGCGTAAGGCGCGAGGGCACAAAGAGCGAGCCCCGGCAAATTCTCAGCAAATCCTAGTCAACGCTCCTTTTCTAGAATCTAACGAAGGACGAGCGACGAATGTCACTGCCATCGTTGTTACGCGTTGCCGCTGTATCCAGGCTGTTACGTTTATAGTTATACTATTTATTAGTTGTGTTTACGCGTAAGCTTGTTGCAAGTTCGTTGTGTATCACGTCAGGACCGCGGAGATACGCGGTAGTTTCACGGGAAGAGCCTCTCTCAGCTGAACGAACCGGTTGGATCCGGACGCTTCCTCTCGCACAATCGTGCAGTTGTTTTGCGAGCGTTGACGCTCAATCTCGTTTCCCTCGTTTGGAATTGGTACAGCGATGAACAGAATGGTTGCAACACTTATAAGTTTAGGAACGTGCATTTAGATTCAGGATTCTAAAATCTTCTCCGAGGAATATTTTACTCGGCAGCCGTTCCAAAGTCATTTTGAGCGTTTCTGACCTATTTCTCGAATAAAATTTTCCCCAGAGAAAATGTTTTGAAACACTAAAAAAGAGTTTTGTAATTTTCTGGATACGAAAAAATAATCGTGATATATAAATGAATTGTCAATACTGCGAAATCGCATATGTTTTGTATTTAATCGATTTAAATAACAAACAGAATTTTTATCTGAACTGTTGGCGAATATGAGAAAGAAAGTCTTTCTATGGCGCCCATCCATTATAACGTTTGATCGTGGTACATAAACAGTTATATTCCTTACAAAAGATTGTTCTACCCAGACAGAAATGACTCGTCAATCGATGTCGAAACGATGTTGAATCGACATCGTTTCGACGAATCATTTCTCACTGGGTACTCAGACCGGAGAAGATTCGTTGATCGATGTCGAATTGGCGTTAATTTAACGGTGTCGATGTCGATTAGGCATCGTTTCAACATCGATCGATGAGTCATTTCTCGCTGGGTAGCAGCTATGGTACAGAAATTCATTTTTATCCAACGTGAATGATTAACATTTAGTCATGAAACCTAAACTTTCCAGAAGAACTGTATTACTAGAATGTTGCTACTAAAAATTTTGCGGGCTACATTCTAACAGATCCAAAAAATAGCGACTTTGTTGCATCACCTAGAAATCTACCTGCGTTAGTAAGATGTTTTCTTGAGCGAACGAAAACCTGAATTTAAACGCGCGTGCCTAAACCCATTTAAAATTAACTGCTGCGACCATTCTGTCCATCGCTGTGCACGCAATTAGGCGAATAAGACGGCTCACCGTGAAACCTCGCGAGAGATCAGCTCCGCGTCCTAGATATTACACGTTACATCGATGACGCGCGAACACTTGGAGCCATATGTCGTCGACGAGGCATCCCAATGACGTAATCGCGTTCTCTCGTAACGTATAGATGTATGGTATTAACGGTGGAATTATGCCGAAAAAATTTCTAGGCGACGCGATATATATTTGTATGCATTTTCCCGGCGCGTCGCGCACGCAACGCGCACCGCCCGAATTGTTCTATTTCCTGTTATCGTGTGTACATTAATATCGCTACCCTAGTTGTCGCTAGTTACTTAGATTATTATTGTTATTACTATTACGATTATACGATTATTAATATTATTTTATTGCAATTTTATTCTCTGACTTACGCAATCGCTATCGTCCGCTGTCGACGATATTGTCGCCGTCGCGACAGCGACCGCAATTATCATTAGTACAATTATTAAATTACTTATTAGTAACAATGACAATTCGCTGCACCACGGGTGCGCGTTCGTTATTCGCATCCAACACGACGACGATGGTTGTCGTATGTAAAACGCGCAGTGATATTATTATTTTATTTTTTATCCGAGGTATTTTATATACGTGTATATATATACATATATATATATATATTTATATTGTATTACGTTAACGCGCGTTTCATGCAACGAAGCGGCAATTAACACTATAAGGATCTCAGATTTGTTGCTTTATTCGTCTTCTATGAAGGAGAAGTGAAGCATTAGATTCGAAGCAATAGGCGTTGTTCCGATCATGAACAGCGGACCGTGTAGAGAAAGGATAGAGTGTCGCTAGTGAAACATATTTAATAAAGCTGCGATTTTGATAAAGTATCAAGCGTGTGCTTGGGAATTATTGTAAACGTCATCTAACTAATTTCTATAAGTTTATTCCATGTTTAATTCTTTTACATGTGTTAACTTATAAGAATCTATATACATTTAATTCATCCTTTTTTTTACACATCTACGATCGCAACGCGCTAACGCGTGTATATTTATTTTAACATTTAGCTTAAAAAATGAGCAAAAATGAAAAAGATCCGTTAATCTTAAATGTACGTCGCCTAAGACGTTAATTACATTAGTGTAATTTCGGGAAAAGATATCTGTATTATTTTAGTGAAACAGAGACTTTATTCAACAAACTATGACAGATCGCAATAGCGAAAAAACTTCATATGTTTCAGAAAGAAATTATCACGCAAAATTATATATGATTTGAGGATGTAACTCTTGTTGCTCTTACGATTACAGTAACACTATGGAAGAAGAGGCAATCACATAAATCGGGCAATTAGGCGTACCTCTAAATTACATCATTTTACTTTACGATCTTGACTTCCGTCTCCGCTTAAAGGGTCTACTCAGAATTCATATTGCGTAACGAAAATGAAGACCTTCGCGACGGCGCTCCCGATGAATCCAGTCTCGTGATAGATCTCCATGCTGAGATCCAGCTCGATCTCCTGCGGTCCCGCAATCGGGCGCGTCAGCACCAGGACCGCCTGCGACGGCGCCGGTCTCTTCAAAGCGAAACAGGATTCCGTGGCACGCGCGACACCCGGTGGTGCGCGCACGTCCACCAATGCCATAGTGAACTGCATCGTCGACTCAGGATGATGGCTTCCTCTCATGGTGAACAGCTCCAGCGGACCGGTGGGCGGGATGGGCAGCATGCTCACGAAAGTGATGAAGCTGTAGGAGTAGTGCGAGGGCAACCGAAGGCAAGCCAGATCGTCCACGCGGCAGTACCTCGAGGAGCGTACGCAGCGGCTGAAATTGCGAGCGAGAAACTTCTAACTCTGTCATCGCGTTATTCGTCAAATAATTGTCTACGTTTGAAATTGACCCAGTGTCAGACGTCGTACGTGACGTGTCCGAGAATTTAAATGAGAGAAAATTTGTAATCGTCTCAAATTTGCTCTCTAAAAATCAGTCGGTGCGTTATCACTGAAACTTGAAATGAATAATTCAGTGCCGCAACTGTGAATCGGCGAATGTTCACTGTTTTCGGTGACAATCCACTGACTGACTTTTAGAGAGCAATTAATACTTTTTTTTCATGGGGTCCTGATGATACCCCGAGGGGCAATTTATCCGGTTACAACGGAAACCCCCGCGCGTGTTCTGGCACATCTCGTCCGCCTCCCTGCAGACCTGGCCGGCCGCGCACTCGTCGATGTCTGCGAACACACGTAGAAGACAATCAAGTACGTTGCAGCACGTGGCGGTATCGTGACCGCCAACGATATCGTGATTGCGCGAGATCGAGGAGATTGCAGGAGCGCGTGTTCGTGCGCCGGTGACCCGAGCTGATGCTCCAGTTCGCCGGCAAACGGGTCAAGTACAAATCGCACCGTCGTTTCAACTGTGGAGTAAAGTAGGCGGAACACGCGCCTCGATCGCGAAGCTACGACACCGTGACTCGCATAAACAGGCTCTCACTTTCCATCTCATCAATTCGCGCGATAAGCGAACGTATCCTGTCGATCTACCCGACTTAAAGTATTTTGACTTTTTTTTCGTACGATCGCTTTTTCGTGTACGTGATTATATCACCTTGGCACGTTCGACCATCGATACCGAGCCTATATCCCTCGGGGCACTTGCACGCGTAGCTTCCCGGCGTATTCTCGCAGATGCCGATGCAGAGATGATTGTCCTTGAATTCCGTGCACTCGTCGATGTCGCTGCAAGACCTGTTATCGGGATTCAGCCTGAATCCAGCCTCGCATCCGCACCTGTAGCTGCCCCACACATTCATGCACACGTGCTGACAGAGCCCCGGCGTTCGCTGACACTCGTCGATATCCTGGAAGAAATGGACGATTACGTTTCGAGACGAGGACACTCCAGCTAGGGTGTTGTTGCCTATCCAAATCGTGCACGACACGACTCACTTGGCAGACACCGGCGGCTCCTCCAGCGTTTTCGAAGCCCTCCGAGCACAGGCACTTGTAGGAGCCTACGGTGTTCTCGCAGCGGCTGTTGAATCCACAAATATTACTACCATAAATGCTACACTCATCGATGTCAACGCAGTCGTTGTTGGGCCCAGCCGCGTGACCGGGCGGACAGATGCACTGATAGCCGCCTTGCCGATTCTCGCAGGTCTGACCCTTGTCGCACTCATGCGTCCCGTCCCGACACTCGTCTATGTCGATGCAGTACTGCCCGGACGCGGGGTCCAGAGTGTAACCAGGACCGCAGATCACCCTGGAGCCGCATCTGTAAAATTTCTCCGCGTGTAGAGTAATTCGTCAAATTGAGTTCACTTCTCCTACAACTGCGTTTTAAGTTTAAAAGTGTGTTGAAAAAACAGCAACATGTGTACGCTGACATCCCTGCTTATTGTTCCGATCATTCCCGTGAGACTCCGGTTGATATTAGCAACAGGGGAGCTTGAAAATAAATCGCAACCTGTATCGAGACGAATATGGCGATGCTTCGCAGCTTCCCAACGGAGGTTAGTACATTTATACTCATAATTTTGGTGTTATGACACGTAGCGATGTGGAACTCGTCTCATTGTGATCAGAATGGAACGCTTTGTTCGACATTGAGCTAAACTAACGACCCTATTGGCGCAATATTAGGAAATAATGTAAAACTGGTATTCCCAATGTTGGGTCAACATTGTAAGATGGACGCCGTCTCTTATTTAGCCAATATTGGTTTAATATTAAATCAATATTAGAACAATATTCTTATTGTATTGTTAAGTATTGACTTCCAATATAAATCTAATATTATATAATTATTATCGTGCAACATTCACATTTATTCCATGGCCAATATTGGCTTTACGTTGGACAATATCGGCCAATGCAATGTGTTTCTAGGAGAGGTCTTATTATACATATGTAACAGCCGAAACCTGTCCCCAAATTGGTGAACTACTCTAATCCGTGTCGCTGTTGCGGTCGGCAATTTTACGCATACCTATAGGATCCCAGAGTGTTGACACACGCCTGCATAGACCTGGCGCAGGGATTCGGCGTTCTCTGGCACTCGTCTATGTCCATGCATTTGCCGCTGGACCCGGGCTCGAAGCCGCGCGGGCAGTTCGGCTGAGAACCGGCCGAGCCCAATGGAGTCGGCGTCGTCGTCGTCGTGACCGTCGCGATCCTCATCGTCGTCGTCATCGGCGAGGTGCGCGGCTGCGGACTCGGTATACGCGGGATGCGATCGCAACGGTACGAGCCCAGGGTATTCCTGCACTGATACCCGGACGTGCAGTCGTGGGTACCCAGAATACACTCGTCATCGTCCTCGCAAATCTCGGTCGCGGCGTTAAGGGTGTAGCCGGTACCGCAGGGTAAGAAACGCGTGCACGTGTAGCTGCCGATCGTGTTGTCGCATCGCTGCGTCGACAAGCAGTCGTTCTCCTTCAACAAACAAATGTTAAACCCGGTGAAGAGAATCCCTAGTAGCACAGTGCATTGGCTAAACACTGGCCCAATATTTGGTTACATCGGGCCAATGTTTAGCACAGTGCATTGGCTAAACATTGGCCCGATGCAGCCAAATATTGGGCCAGTGTTTAACCAACGTTTGGTCGATGTGCTACTGTAGGGAATCCAGTAAAAAAATAAGTTGGTCGGCATCGAAACGATCTCGAATCCATATTTGATGGTTTCGACGTCGATTCACATCATCTTGATATCGATTGACGAGTCATTTCTCGCTGGGAAGTTCTTTTTGAGGCACAGACTTTGCATGATTGAATTTATCTTCTTCGATTCGACGCGCGAGATGTCACAATATTCGTATCTGTTTTCTCTAGATTCACGCCATAAATGTCAGACCGCACGTTTACGCGAACATCGTCGTCGTCCTTGTTACCTGCAACTGACATTCGTTGATATCGACGCAGGCCTGCGTGAAATTATCGCGCCTGAAACCGGTCCGGCAGGTGCACGTATAGCTGCCTACGGTATTCACACACTCCTCGTTGCTGCTGCAAGCATCCTCGAGCTCCCGGCACTCGTTGACGTCGACGCAGCCGCGGTTCCTTACGAACCTGGTGCCGCGTGTACACTTTTGGTTCATCGGTACCGGCATCGCCGTCGTGGGCGGTTTTCTGGTTATCGGCACGGGCGGCTTCGCACAGCTGTAACCACCTGGTTGATTGTAGCAGAGCTCGTCACCGCATGTGTCCAATCCTTCCGCGCATTCATCAATGTCTATAATTTCAAATACTTTGAATGAGAAGACTCGAAGGTACCTTTCCCTTCGTACCAAAGCAGTCGCATCCCTTTTGGAATTAAAATATTGAGACAGGGTGATTAATTAGAAAAGCGTTATTGTTTCCCTGCAAAACAGATGTCCTGGCATTCAAGCTCTTAAATTGTATCTCTGATAAAAGCATTGAAATTAAATGTAGAACCGCGCGTACAAAACACAAATTCGTCGCAATAAAAACGCAAGCGGCCACAAATGATATTGTGATTAATCGTGCATGTCGAAAGCCAAATGGTAACAGCATAATTCGTCCATGCATTTGCGAGGGATTCGTCGAACATGCGTCAATTAGTTAACCTGAGCTCGATATTGTACTGACGAGTTCTGAAAACATGAAAAATATCTGAAATCGTGGTTAACACATCACAAAACATAAGTTTACGCTACAACTAAAAGGAATTTAAAAAAAAATTAATTAGTCAGAAGTATACAAATTATACCTAATGTTTCTAGGCTTTATAAAAATGACCATTAACTTTTAAAGCAAAACCTTTTAAGGCTATATAAAAATTATTAGATATACCTGTACACCTGCGTAAATTAGGATGATACCGATAGCCGGAAGGACAAGCTGGTCGTTGGCGTTGACGAGGAGGAAGAGGTCTTTCGCACCTGCAAGGTATATATCATTGAATATTTTTAATTCTTGTTTTATTGCATTTACCTAGTGTAGAATCAAATTGAGCGAGGCTTATTGTTGCCAGTGGTAATTACAGAATATATTTTCCCGTACTAATGTAGAATCTCGATTGGGGATTAGCCCAGTGAGAAATAATTCGTCGAAATGACGTCGAATCAGCATCGTTTCGACATCGATCGACGAGTCATTTCTCGCTGGGAAATGCAATAGAACGGGAATGAAAAATATCCCAATCGGGATTCTAAATCAGGTAAACGCAATAGAGCATCCAAGATTTTGAAAACATTTGACGCACCTGTATGTACCCTGTAGGTTGACGCATCTCTCAGAGTATTTCGCGTCACAGCTGTACTGCCCGGTTAGGCACTCGTCGATGTCCTCGCATTGTCGAGCGCTCAAAGAATACCGGTATCCGGACGGGCAGGAGGGCAGTCTAGTCAAACACTCGAAGCCACCTTCTTTGTTGACGCAGTATTGATGCAAGTTGAGCCGACAGTTGTGTAGGCTCTCGGAGCACTCGTCGATGTCCAGGCAGGTGCCGTTAAAGGCTCGTCTGTAGCCGCGGCTGCAAGGCTGTATCAACTCGCAAGCAAAAGATCCGTTGGTGTTGACGCATCTGCGGATCAACATTCGTGGATATTTGTGAATATTAATCGTCAGAAAGAGCACCGCCAAAAGTTAAGCACACGATCGTCACGTAATTATTACAGAGAAAGGGAGACGCGCACCTGTGCGTGCTCTGAGGACAATCGTGCCTGCCCAACAAACACTCGTCCACGTCCTGACAGCCTTTCGTCGTCGTGCTGAAATACCAGCCGATACTGCAAAGGGGCGAGCAGTCGTAGCCCCCCGGAGTATTCGTGCACCTCTCGTGATCTCGACATCCGGGACCGACCGCGCACTCATCTATGTCTACGCAATGGCCCGTACTCGCGTCTCTCTTGTACCCCAGTCTGCAGGGTTCGGTGGACCAGTAACGATTCGTGTTCTGCATAAATACGAAATCGCCCTGTTTATTAGGTAGAACATGATCAGATTACATTAGACCACGTGCAGTTTCAATGTAAATGAATAAGAGTCTTACTAATTTGTCTTTTTGACCATCTTGACCATGTTAAGGTTTTTATGACAAACATTTCAAGCTCTTTTAACTCCTGATTCTAAACGCTGACTACTGTTATTTCCGTACAAAAAAAATTGCGAAACCGACGTTTTCTATTGAGGAAATTACGATATCGACGCGATCGATAATTCGCGAAATTGCCACCTGTACTACGCCGTAGCGCGGTCCAACGAACGGTCTTCTTGTTGTTGTGCTGCTAATCGCCGTTGCGATGGTGCTGGTGGTAGTAGTTCGTGTTCCACAAACATAAGACCCATTCGTATTAAGGCAATAATGAGTTAAACTGTTACAGGTATGTAAACCGAGCAGGCACTCGTTGATATCTTCGCAGGATTCTTCGGCCTTGTTCGCCGACCGAGAATTGTTACGCAGCCGGAAACCGGGTGGACATGTTGGAGAGCATCGATAACCGCCCTCCGTGTTCACGCAACGCTCGCCTATGCTGCAAGTCGCTATTCCATTGGCACATTCGTCGACATCTGTAAAACATAAATTGTCATCATCATCATCATCATTGGTCCTGCAGCCCCATCCAAGCCCCAGTCTCCTCAAGCTTCCCACGCCACACGTCCAACATTGCCACGAGCCGACAACTCACCCATGAACATTGCCAGCAATAACTTGGAAACGATAGAGAGTTTTGTGTACCTCGGATTTTTAATCGACAGCAGTAACAACATCTCTCATGAAATCCGAAGGAGAATAGTACTCGCCAATAGATGTTACTTTGGGGTAGGTAAACACTTCTGCAACCTGTCTCAAAAAACTAAAATCAGGCTTTACAAAGCGCTCAATGTACCAGTAGGTAACATACGAGTCAGAAGTATGGACACCCTAGTAGGACTCTCTAGTAGCACAATATATTGGCGCAATAGTGGGAAATAATGTAAATCTAGTATTCCAAATGTTGGTCTAATACTGTAAGATGGACCTTCTCTCATTTATCTAATATGTCTATTTAGCAATATTAGTTTAATATTGCATCAATATTAGACCAATATTCTTATGACATTGTTAAATATTGGCTAATGCACTTCGAATATAAATCTAGTATTATATAATTATTATCGTGCAATATTTACATTTATTTCGTGGCCAATATTGGCTTTACGTTAGACAATATCGGCCAATGCATTTCTAATATAACCAATATTAGATTAATGTTTAGCGAATGCACTGTGCTACCAGTGCTATGGCAAACGAGTCAGCGTTGAGTGTTTTTGAGAGGAAAATACTAGTCAGGATATTTAGGGCTGTGTGCGAAAATGGCGAGGGCCAGGTGCTCGATTCTTGAATTCATTCGAAGGAGAAACGTATTAGAAATTTCTGCTCTTACAGAAAAGTTGAAAGTCGATTGGTTAAAAGCCAGTCAGAGCAGGATTTTCGCATACGTTTCTCCTTCGAATGAATTCAAGAATGAAGCCCCAGATGTAACCGCGAATTGTATAAAATAATAACAACAGCAGAGACACAGTTGCGGCGATAAAAATAGTACATGTGATAAAAGAAAATGAAGACTCTCCCCCAAAGAAAACCTTTTTCTCGTTTGGAAAGGAAGAGAAGAGGCAGGTTGAGGCTGCGATGGAAGAATGAAGTTCAAAGCGATGCCACGAGGATGGAAATAATTATTTCCATCTCTGTTTCTTAAGAAACATATTCATTATTGACCTTCGATAAAAATACGGAAAATTATTTCATGTAGCAACAAGTAACACAATAATTACCGATGCACCGGCCAGACTTTCCATCGAAAAAGTAACCCTCGTTGCAATCCTCGACTTCGTTCGTGACCGATGAAATGCTCGTCCCCTCTAGTTTATATCCTCTGCTAAATCGATCGTCGCGTTGATCGCGGTTTGTCTCTTCCGTGGTAGACGTGTCCTTGTTGTTTTCAATTGATACGCATCTAGTTTTTTTTTCATTAAAATAATGTTTTAAAATCTTCCATCGAATTTAGATCATTAAAGTATCGTAGAATGTCGCACCTGTAACTACCGATTTCGTTAACACAACGCTCGTTGAGCTCGCAAGAATGCAATTGTTCATTGCACTCGTCGACGTCTGTACACCTCGTTGTTCCGGAATCGTTAGAGGGTTTGTATCCCGCGGAACAAGTCATCCTTAAACCCGATTGCACATTCTTTTGGTGAGCGGATGGATCCTTGTTAACTGGAGGAAACGGAAAAGGACTAGCCGATGTCTTTGTACACTCGTACGCACCCTCCGTGTTAACGCATATTGTGCTGGGATCGGAACAAGGGTTGCTCGACTCGACGCACTCATCTATGTCTAAAAGAAGAGATATACAATATAATTGCAGATCATAAACTATTGAAAAGAAACATCAACCAGAAATCCAAAATTCATTGTCAGCGCTGAAGATCTACAGTGCACGTAACGTAAACTGTAGATTTTTAGCGCTGGCAGTAAATTTTGGAACACAGAAACTGCCAGTGTAGGCAGACGAGCGGCGCCGTGCAATGCCTTTGTTTATGGCATAACTAACTTTAAGAAATGTAAATTAAAAGTTAAAAGTTACCGATAAAATGTAACTAAATTCAGTTAGAAGTTAACAGTCTATAATGTAACTAAGTTAAGTTAAAATTATTTTTCTTTTTAATTTTTCACTTAACTTTTATCTTTTTAACTAGACATTACCCGACCCTAATTTCATATTAATCACAATTGCATTAACAATTAATACAAGTTAAACACACAGCAGAATGTATCAAAAAGATATCTGCGCATCAGATATCTGATTGCGTAAAGAATATTCAGATATATTGCTAGAAGTCTCAGATATATTTTGCTGTATGGGAAACTAAATCACAATCGCTTAAAAAGTTAACTCATTACTTACATGCATAAAAAACATGGGTATGAAGTATTGCATGCGGAACCAGATCATGAATGTGAACTCAAATTCATTCCCAAGATAACTGATGTTTTCCACGGTCGTTTACTCAATTTTATGCAATGAAAGAAAATAGCGATCGCAAGAGATGCACGTGCATGCAAATTCACCTAGTACAAAGAATCATCACATCGGAAATTTTCATTGAAAACATAATACCCCTGGTAGTACAATGCATTGACTAAACATTGGCGAAATATTGGTCCAATGTTGGTTAGATTAGAAATGCATTGGCCGATATTGTCCAACGTAAAGCCGAATATTTGCCAGGAAATAAATATAAATATTGCACGATAATAATTATATAATATTAGATTTATATTGGAAGTGTCAATGGTCAATATTTAACAATGTAATAACGATATTGCTTTAATATTGATCCAATATTGGACCAATATTTTTGCAATAAATAGACATATTGGCTAAATAAGAAAAGGGGTCCATCTTACAATATTGAACCAATACTGGGGATACTAGATTTACATTATTTCCCAATGTTGCGTCAATATATTGTGCTACCAGAGACTGTGTCGAAAAGCGACAAAGTTATTACGTGCGTCATAACAAAGATTTAAAGATCATTGATAATTCGAAGAACGAAGGAGCTCACCGACACAGACACCCAGGCCGATACTGTATGTGAATCCTTTTCTACATTTCATATCGCACTCGTAAGCACCCTCGGTATTTCGACATTGCTCGACATCTGCCAGACAGCTGTGTATAGCTTCCGCGCACTCGTCCACGTCTGATTAACAAATAAGCAAAAGGAATGCGTAAAGAGGGAAGATTTTCCGCGGGAACTTCATCGTTTCACCATAATTAATGTGACAGTTATTTTATCACAAGTATAGGCGACTGAATGAGTGTCACCTACAGGTATCGCCAATATTACCCTTGCACAACTGCGACGATTTGTCGAATTTGAATCCCGCGGGGCAAGACTTCGCCCCGGTCATTTCCAGACACGTGTAACTACCCTGCGTATTCACGCAGAATGGCTTATCGGCGTCACAGGCGGCCGATAAGACGGCACACTCATCAATATCTGAAAAACAAACGCGTAATAATAATTTCGATAACTTAATCATGCGACCCAGCGAAAAATTACTCGCCGATCGACCCAGATAACCAGTATGCTCAAGCAATCCCATACAGCACGCATGTCTAAAGGACATCTTTAAGACATCTTTAAGTTGTCTTTTAAGCATACATATCTAATGTCTTAAAGATGTCTTTTAGACATGCGTGCTGTATGGTAAAAATGTATATGGTAAAAATAAAATGTCAGCAACTGATGCTAGCTCTTCGCTAGGAATATGAATTCAATGTTCGAGTGATTTAAGTAAGGTACAGCTAGCATAATGTTAGCATATCGTCGTAGCTGAGTGTACAGCTAGAGAGAGAATACCTCGAATGAGCATACTGTTAACAAAGAGTTAGCATCCGTTGTTTTCCAATTTTCTAACAGATACAAACGTATGACATCAGGCCAAGCACTTAACGCTGGCATAACGTTTGGATCATGCAGATGTTTCATTTCCGACATCAAATTCCAGGTAGCCAGCTGACAGGTCACTTGTCGTTATTTCGACGTCAAAATGACGACAAGTGACGTCAGCTGGCTACCTGGGATGCTAGCAAACAGCAGCACAATAGACGACACAGACGCGTAGCTTAAGATACTAAGATTTTTGTTAGCAATTTGTGCTCACGCTGGCTATCTGGGGATGTCGAAACGATGTAGAATCGGCACCGTCAAATTGACGTCGAGTCATTTCTCGCTGGAGAAAGACGCGCCTCTCGTTACCTGCGCATACACCTGTCGATGGCTGCCACTCGTAGCCCGGAGGACAGGCTTCGTAGGGTGCGTTCTTTGCGGACCTCTCCCTGATGCAAATATACGATCCTACGGTGTTCTGGCATCCCCCGCCGGGACATACGCCGCGCTCCAGACACTCGTCCACGTCTGGTCGATCGAATCGGCGCGCGACAAGTGACGATCATATGCGAAAATCGAATGCTCGATCGCAGAAACAAGCAGCCCAGCGCGATTGAACGAAAATTAATCTCGCGGAATAATAAAAAGACAGACAAAGAAGATACGAACTCGGTCGCCTATTCGTACAATTTAAGCGAGAGACTGAAAATAACAATGCCGCAGCGAACACAGCGATATAATCGAAGTGATATTACAGTACATGAGAAACATGAAACATGGACGAGGTATATTAGTTATATTAAGTAAATGTGAACAAAAGGATGTGTGCTTCTGTTACCGCGTTAAAAGATTAACAAATGTCACTTCCTTACCTGCACGCGAGTTGTATTCTCTTGAATTGTACTTACCGTCGCACACCTGACTGCTGCCGTTATATTGATAGCCCGACGGACACAACGGCGACGTTTCGTCTTTGTCTTTTCTCGGCACTTTTTTAGTTTTCGACCTCAGGATGCACGAACGTCCGTCCTTGGCCAGGTCGTAGCCCGGATTACAGCTGCACACGATAGCCACCCCGTTGTCGGTGCAGAGATGCGCGCAGGGGTGAGTCGGCCTGCACCTGAAAACGGAAATATGATTGTTAACATTTTCATTGTCACGCCTTCTGAGACATAACATAGCTGGCCTTTCATTCGCAGCGTTCGCGATATCGTTGCCAATAATTCACCGGAATGGTAATCCTGTCGCGAATACGCTCTCCCATGCAGTAAAGGCATCTAGCACATTGAGGATCTACGTTATTCAGTACCTGTCGGTCGGCGGATCCTGCTTGCAAGTCTTTCCGTCCTCTAACAAAGTGAAGCCGGTGCGGCACTCGCAGCGATACGAGCCTGGCGTCGGGACGCAAATGTCAGAGCAGAGTATGCCTTTCATGAGTTGACAGATATCATCCACCTCTGCGAATCAGAACGCTGTGATTTAAAGTTTCGCTCGCGCTCAAGCTATGAAAAAAAAATAGGGGGACGTCACGACCGCGCCAATATTTTTTCCTCGAGTGCTGTACGCTTTGGGAACGTCACGCGCAATTCGATATTTATTTACAGAGCGATTTTGTTCGCAGATATGGATTTTTATTTCTATCTGTAGGTAGAGGAAAGTTTCATTATGAGATAGGCTTCTATTGGCTCCACCATGAATCTATTGGCCTTGGAGTGAAATCTCTGTTTAGTGGAAAATCCATTGTTAGATCGTGTAATCGTCGCGAGTAAGATTTAATTTGGATGTTGAAAACCTTCTATCTCATATTAAAAACCTATCCCGTGATAGGAAACTTTCCTCCATATATGTATAATAAAATAGAATATCTGTCTGTATACATATTCTCTGTTGACTCCTAAATCCTTTGACCGATTTAGACCAGATATAGTTGCTCTCTAGGTTCCTGCGGAAACTATAATGAAACCCGGTCATCCCTTCACCTCCCCCAAATTTCATCTCCTTGATACTTCGGGACAATGGGGAAGTTTAAGTTAGTAGATTATAAATTTTATCGCTTCACTGATAAAAAAATACCTTAACAAAAAAATATTGCTTTACTAAAAAAAAACGATTCATTAGATGGCTCCTAATTAATGCTTCATCAACTTAAATTAAAAGAATAAAAAACAAATTAAGAGCGCACCTTTCTTTAATTTTTTATTTATTCAATATCAAAGAGTAGATCATTTTAAACTAACAAATTTTATTTTAATTCTACAAAATGTTCACTAATTAAGATGTAATTTTTACAGCGAAGAAAATTGGATTTCTTATTCGACAAAACAATTTGCTTCATTTAATAAATAGTATTCTATATCTCATGAAATCTTTATTTGAATGTAGAAAATGTAATGATTTTAAAATTAAAAAAATGTTTTGTCAGTGTTGTAATGAGAGAGAGAGAGAGACAGGGAGGG
>NW_011967222.1:261227-273515 GCF_000949405.1 Vollenhovia emeryi
ATCATCCGGCGATGTGGAGGACGGATCATCCGGCGATGTGGAGGACGGATCGTTCGATGAAGTAGACAAAGATGTTGTAGGCGAAAAAGACGACGGTGGCGAATACGAGGACGTCGGCGATGACGAAGAGTCCAGGTCTGTTTCGCTCGAGCTCTCGCTTGGTAATTCACTCGTAAGATCTGTCGTGGAGCTCGGCGCCACTTCCCGACAGCATTCCAAGAACGCGGGATCCCACGGAATTCCAAACGAGAAGCTTTTAAGGGAGCATCCTTGACCCATAGACCCCGCGAGGATACCTGATAATGCATTGACGCAACGCTCGTCAGGGCGACAATCGATACAAACGAGAGCTTATTCGAGTTTCGCTAAAGAGGAAGCTCGTGAATTATTCTTGAGTAATTCATAAGATATAAATTGAGCGAAAGCCACCTAGTTTGCAGCCCTCGCAACAATCGCGATGGTAATCGCCGCGGCCGGGCGTCTTCGGCGAGCGTTGCGACGTCGCGCTCGTCACGCAGGCCAGACCCAGGCGCGCGTCGGCTTTGCCCTTTTCGCATTGCAGCTTGTGGTAGGCCCGAACGCAGCAGATGTCCACAGCCTCCAGGCACATGCCCTGCTCCACCCTCGGCACTCCGGTCACAGGCCCGGTGAACTTCTCGCACCTAAGACCTTCTCGGGCCCAAGAGGCGCCAAGGTCGCAGCATTTCTCGAACTGTGCCTCCAGTCTTCCCTCGACAACGAGCGCTGTTTCGAACGATAAAAATTAGGCGAGGCGCGTAAATTTGCTCGGAAGAGCAGATGCGATTGTTAATATACCGTCGCGTCCGGCATTGATTCAATGAACAATGTACGAGTATATCTAGCCACTTCTCTATACTTCAATTCAATTAAACGCATACAAAACATTTTAATTCTTTGCAAACAGCAAAGTGAATCGAGGATAAATATATGCGCGTGGTTTCTTAAAACATCTTTAAATGCCTTTATATATTTGCACGCTATAAATTGATTTCAGAACGAGATGGTATGCGTATCTGGGTCAAATGCTCTGTGTGATTTTTGTCAAACTTATCACTTTCCCAATCCTTCCGGCGTTCGCTTAAAAATTCTATAATAAATCTCTTATCTGCATTATTACGAAATTACAGCGGAGAGGACACGAAAGCGCCTGACAAAAAAAAAGAAGTAAAATCCTCTTTCCGTCGTAAAAAATTCTGAGGAGATTCGTAGACGTCTATCGAGGAAATGTGCGAGGAGCTGGTGGAAAAAAAAATGCGCTTTACACATTGATAAGAGCGGAAAGCGTCAAAACCTGTTAGACATCGTGTGTTTTCCCACTGATAGACATGAGTCGCGAATTTTATCTCTAAAATATATCAATCTAGCGCGCAAACAGTTTCTGCGAAGAGCTTAGAGACCCTCCAATAGCGCTTTCGCGATCTCAATTGTTCCTCAATGCGTCCGATCTACATATAATGCGAAAATTAATTTACATCAATCTACGCGCGGTGTGCACGAAACCACCATGGGCGTCGGGCGGCCATTTGTCCTTTTCAATAATGTATAAAACGCGTCGAGGCCACTCTGACAGCTAACGTTGAATTTTATACGAGCCGCAAAGTAAACATAAAAGCTCACGTACAAATTCTTCATTTTAACACAACGAACGAAAACAGCACGTCCCGCACGCGGAGTCACGACAAAGTGTTTCGCGCGGTGTACATTTGTATGTATAAAAAAATACTCGTAATAACGAAGGTAACGCCGTTCCGAAGAAACATTTTGCCTGCGCCCATGTTGCCCACTTAAATACAATTATTGGCATCTTTCGAATATTGGCGATTGAACTTAACTTCATGGAACTGCCACGAGGTTTTCAAGTGTCGAACGCAATTCATAGTATTCCGCGTGCGCAAATAAGCCTAGGTCAATGGAGAGCCGACTAATAGGATGATTTGCTTAACGTTCGTATACACATCGAGCATCGTCGTGACGCAATGAAATTTAGTCTACCGCAAATATTGGCGACTCGATAATTTTACTCGGTGAAAACGGTACGTAATTACCCTTAGATTCCTAACTAAGGTAGGCCGGATTCCATTGATACCACTTTTTTTAAATAAAATAAGAGGATTTACCTTTACAAGTTATACCAATATTTTTTATGTGCAAAATAAGGGGAACACCTTCCATTTTATGATTGTTCTAAAAGTTTTGCAAAAAAGTATTGTTACTTTTTAAATTAGGAATCTAAGGATTAAATTAAAACAAAGTCCTTTTGGAAAGTTTCTTCTATGATATTTAATAATTTCCGTATAAATGTTTTAACAGATGGAAATTTATCCCGATTCAACTACACAGTTTCTACACGGAGAGAATTTTCTCTTAAAATTTATCCTGAAAATCATGTGATCGTGGGACGACATGGCATTTTGAAGAACTTTGTGGCAGTTTTTTGTAATTTTAACATACGACTTCCTAGTAGAGGAAAGTCCTCTATTATGAGATAGCGGAGTTTCTGCTAAACTAATAGGCAGCATCTGTTGGTTCCACCGTGCATTTATTGCCCTTGGAGTGAAATCTGTTTAGTGGAAAATTGATTGTTTGATCGTGTAATCGTTGCGAAAAAAGATTTGCGATTGAATTTGGACGTTGAAAACCTCCTATATTAGAATCCTAACTCATAATAGAGGACTTTCCTCTAATTATACTTAATATACATTTTACTAGTAGAACGTATGGTAAAATTTCCACAAACTCTCATATAGGTCTCCGAAATGCCACGTTGTCCCACGATTTTCAGGGTAAATTGTAAAAGAAAATTCTCTCCGTGTATGTAAAATGTTTCTATTACTATGTTAAAAGGTGAAAGACAAGAAGTATTGGAAAAATCGAAATCAAATGAACGAGAAATTAGCTGTGCGTCTCTTCTAATATTTTGTGTGAAATCCTCGCGCGGAAGTCAGTTCTTTAATAATCTTGAATAATCTTCGAATCAATTCGATCGAGAATTCAGTCGTTATTCGGGAAGCTACGAACGGTACCTCGTTTGTGCAGGACCAGCTGCTCCAGGTGGACCATCAGGAGTAGGATAAGAAAGGACGTAGCGAGATCGACGTAATGTGCCATCTTCTCTCATCTATCGAGCCCGGCGATTATTATGCTCGCCGCGTTCTTTTCGCGTCGGCCGAAACGCGATTGAAAAATTTTCCTTCTTTTTTTTCCACCACGAAAAAAATCGTCGATTCGACCTCTCGGCTCCTCTTGATCACTTTCTTTGATCTCTCGGGGAGAAAAACCGCGCGAGCGACCGTCTCGAAGTGGTCTCCACCCGGGTACGCCTCGGACGAGCGCTCAGCTTGCATTGAAGCATTTGGTACGCCGGCACTTCGGTTTTGTCATCTGCACCTTTGTACATCTCCCTCGCAGGTCCCGGGCCTCTCCTTCTACCCTTCGTCCTCATCCTCCCTCCTTCTACGCGCAACACACTGCGTAGTACGACAAGTCCGCCGTCTTTCTCTCTCGCCTCCCCCCCCCTCTCTCTCTCTCTCTCTTTGTCTGGTTAGATACGAGAATACGCGTGATACACTCGCAGACTCCGTGCGTGATTAATAGCGCGATTCGAGAGGAGACGGAGGCAGGCAAGCGCGAGTGTCTTCAAAATCGTTCGCGCTCGGATGGCAGCAATTGGGAGGCTCCGAATATCAATCAAGGGCTCTGTTAAAAATAAACACAGTCTCAAATATAATTGTCGGTAAGGGAACCCTAACAGCCGATCCGTGTATTTCACATTGTACTTTCTCATTATCGGGTAAATATGTGCGTTTGCTTGCGCAAACTTTCATAGGCAAATGCGAGCGCGAGGCAGCCCCACGGCTTATTCCTCGCCGTGCTCGTGACTTCTTCCGCGGCTTCTGCTGCCCCAGGCCGCGGCACAAAGCAGCGTTTTTGCCGAGGCTTCCTCAACAGTGGACCCCTTGTCGTGCGAAATTTTGTACCACCCATCAGGCGCATATTGCCTCCAAATCTCAACAAGGGGAAATTTATAATCTCCACAAATCATATTGAAATGGTGGCCACTTGTACGCTATTAACGAGAAATCCGTAAAAGGTCTCGACTCCATCCGCTTTAGATGCCAAGAAATTTTATCAAATTTTTTCAGGCGCGATTGTCGAATGAAAAAAAAATTATGCCTCACGATTATTCAATGGTAATGATTTTATTTCCGAGACGCTGGACTCGTTTTAATCGCGTCACGACTCGGACCTCGCTTTCAGTGGGTCCGCGTTCTTATCCGGGACGCAAGAGTATCGCCCGCCATCAACGTCGGCGCGGCAGCGACGTGGATGCTGGCATACGTAACACCCTGGCACACAGAGTCGCGCATTGTAAAAAAATGCCGCGTTTCTGAAGCCACCAGCAGCACACGCATCACCCTCGAGGTTCGCCGTCGGCTCACGCATCTTCGGATCTAAAGTGGTGCTTTTTTGTCGCGACTGGGCCTGCATGTGCTCGATCTGCTCGTAACGGGGCCAGGGCGAGCGAGACGACGACGCTGCCTGGTCACGCGTGTCGATGTAAAAAGCAGAGAATTTGACAATCCGCCGGGAAGGGGGAAAAAAGGAGATCATGCGGTTAACGCGCTTCATGGGGGCCGAGGATAAGTTTATTTGGTCGACCGCTTCCTGTTCCGCGTTTCGACCGGCGACAGTCATGTGCGGTCGTGGCTCCCACGAATCCTAGGGCGCGACCGTCGGTCCCATCCGAAAGAAATTCAAGTTTGAATTCCGCACTGGAAGCAAACGTTCGCTACCATAGATAATCATGTTGGGCTAAAGATCAAGGTTGGGAAGTAACTCGTTACTTGTAACGAAGTTACAGTTACCTTTTTTTGGGTAACTTTAACTTAACTTTGTTACTTTCTCTCCATCTGTAACTGTAACTTAACTCAGTTACATTTTTTCGATGACTAGTAACTAATTTAATAGTTACATTAAGAGTTACTTTATATGTACTTTAAACCTCCACAGATTGCATTAGGCCTTGCATTTGCGCATAAACGCCTTTACCGACAGTTTACAATGCAAATGCGGATTTGACATTTTTATTTTCATTGCAAGAAAGCAACTGCAAAGTAACGACAGGGGACTTTTTTTCCGTGCGCACTATCCCAGTGGGAGAAATGATTCGTCGAAACAATGTCGAATCGGCATCGATACTGTCGATCCGACATCAATTTGACGGCGTCGATGTCGATTAAACATCGTTTCGACATCGATTAACTAGTCATTTCTCGCTGGGTACGACATTTGAAATTCCGATGTGGCATCAACGTTGTCTCAAGGCTGTCCGATTATCAAATTATTGTCGCGAAATAGACTGCGACAACGTAACTGTAAATATCGTAGGCGTGGAATATCGTGCATCTAATGGACAGTACAAAAACTCAAGCTTTGTATCTCAAAGTGGCAACTTTATTCAATTGATCTGTTGCATGATTGCGTAACACGAGCACGTCGTGAAGGTTTACACTTGATTCTCGTATCCTCGTGACTCGTCCTCGCTGACACATTCGTTTATCCTTCGTGCGGCAAAGAAAAACGAGCCGTTTTCGCACAGTCGAGTTCGGACAGTGTCCGCGATAGCGAAAAAATGCGCGATGAAAAATTGCTTACAACTCACCGCTCCGCGAAGGAGCCGGGCGACTATCTTACATAAGATGCAACGAATCGAATCAATAGGTATCAATGAATATAATACATAAACACACAAGTGTCTAATGATAAAATACGAATCTTATTTGTCTTATTATTTCTATAATTTTGACAGTTGTTCTTTCCTCACACATGTTAGCGGTAACACGTATTAATCTAATAAATACTGACAGAACCGTATTCGAATAATAAAATAACACGAGAATATATATATATATATCCTTAATTAAAAAATATCGCTGTTGTACTTTATTCTAAAATTAGACAATTACAGCTTATCTTATCAAATCGACTATGAGCGCTTTATATTCGAGATGTAGTAATTACTTGTTTCCTCCTAGGCTTCGAAGAATGCAGAGTAACCAACGAGATTCGGTTTGCCGATGCAAACGTGCAACCGACACAACTTGTGTCTTCCCGTCTACTGATGCCTCTACTGACGGTTATAGAAGATGTGACGGTATCGTCGCAATTTTTCATGTTGATTTCACCTTTGCCATATAATACTCGATAATCTTATAAAGTGAAATCATCGTTAGAAGTACATAATGTATCAAATGTGAGAAATGTTCACGAAACACTTACTTTATATGAGTAAATCGTGACACGAAGTGTGGAAGAACGTGAACGAGGTGTGGCAAGATGAAGGTATTTTTTTCTTTTTGAGCGTGACAAGTTCGTGATTGATGCCGACGATTAGACTTGAATACTTTGAATGATTGTAAACCCAACAGTGAACTAATGCTAATCAAAATGGGTTTCGATGCAGAGCACATTCTTATTTATCTGTGAGTAATAAAATACACAAGTTTACATTGCAACTTTCTATCAAGAACTGTACATAAATCCTTGAGCGCAGCAACATATTTCTCAAAGATCGATTCGTAAGTCAGACTAAGATAATAAAGATAACAGCAGGTAGGTAATAAAAATGATAAATCAACAGGTCTGTTACGTAACCGCAGGTAAAAAAAAAGTTTGTAATAATACATGAATAACTAATATCTATGAGTTTTCGTTTATTAGAGGCAATATTGTAACATTGTATGAGAACGTGAGTAGTCAAATATTTAGAAGGGGTAAAGAAGAGTTTAGCTAGAGAATGTTTTGTTAATAACGAATAAAGGTAATAAAAAAAGAAAGATAGGCAAAAGAAACATGAGCAGCAGCAGCCATACGATATTTAGAATTACGATTGAAATTCGAGAAATCGGTGCTGACTCATAAGGTGTAATACAAGTTTTGCAATTAAATATGGTGGGCTTTGCCGGTTCGGAAAAGCACGTCAAACATGTGTTGCTGGAGAAACTAACGTTTTAAAGAAGAACGCCATATTAACTTGTCATTTTCTACATTGGTCTATTATCAAGAGATAGTCAAGTAGATCAAGTAGAAAGTGACGAGTGAATATGACGTTCTTCGTTGTGTTGTGATCCCGCTGCGTACTTATATCTGTGTGAAATATATTGGACCTACAATTTTACGCCGAACAGCTTTGTTGAAGAGTGTTCATGTGTTCGTATACTCTCAGTGGGTTGTCTCTTTCTTCCGAGGTGGTGATCGAATAAAAACAATTTCTAGTCGAATTTGAACTCGGATCTTCGTCTCACTAGAGTAGCGCTTAAGGCTTATGGCAGAGAACGATCCGTAAACGCTTAACCCCTGGTCCACAATCTTGCTTTAAGTAAGCTGTAAGCCTTAAGCCGTAACAAATTAGCCAATCACAGGCATTTATTCCTCTCATTCTCACCTGTGATTGGTTAAATTCTTACGGCTTAAGGCTTACTTAAAGCACGATTGTGGAACAGGGATGTCTTAAGCTAGCGTCACACTATGCGCAATTCGTAATGCGCGATTCGTGATTCGCTTACCACTTACTTATTACTTACCACACTATTCGTGATTCGCAGTTTATCCTTCGTAATGTGTTATTTGTTTCGTTGCTATTAATTTCGACAACCTTTACCTTTTGCCTACCATTACAGGACTTGTAACATAAGTCTGCAATTAGTCAAGTTTCAATATTAGTCAAATTATAGTTTCAATAATAGTCAAAAAACCGCTCGGCTGGCGAATCACTGCGAATGGCGAATTTTTCCTCCACACTATTCACAAATATACGAGTCATGAATCGCGCATAGTGTAACGCTAGCTTTAAGCGTTTACGGATCGTTCTCTGCCATCAGCCTAAAGCCTATCACACAATGCCAGGCAACAGGTAATAGGAATAGAATTTTTGACGCGTTGGATTCGTCAGAAATTTTCTTCCAACCAATCCAACGCGTCAGAAATTCTATTTCCTGCTCCTATTGTCTGTTACCTGGCATTGTGTTTGGGCCTGAACACTCTGCGCCACGATCGCCACAGAAGAATTGAGTGATTCACACAAGACTCATAGAAATATATAAAGTTCCGGGATAGCAAATTAAGATTACTTCAAGCTTTTTTCCGAGGTAATGCAACGATGATGATGTGTAGTTGTATAACACCCAATGCGTTAGATGAAATTCATGTATATTAGCATTCGCATCTAGAGCTAGAAATATAAAAAATAAGCCTGACCTAAACGAAGTTATACCCGACGATGTTCTAAAACAATATTCGAAACAAATGGATAAGTTCCATGCAGAATTAGAGAGAATAAAACAGCTGACTCGAACGCCTGGTTTTCAATAAATGGAATCCAAGATGCAGGAGAGAGATTGCATTAACTAAAATCTGGAAGAGTGCGTTAGATTGTCACAAACTCCTACTTAATTCTTAATCGCAATAATACAGTATCGTTCAGAACTAAAGAAAAAAAAAGAGACAGACTTATGCCGGTATTTATAGACGGATCTTATATTCAAGACAGTTTTGAATTTATGTAAAGATGCTGTACGGAACATTTCATTGACTACGGAGTGTCTAAAGATCTTGAGACAGTCTTGAATATAAGATCCGACTATGAATACTGGCCTTAGTCTGCACTGATTGATATAAAGTGAATACAACTGCACATTTCAAATGTGTTTGTACGCGAATATTTCATCAATCAAAGAAATGTTATCTATCGAATCATACAATAGAAAATTAGTTGATACTATTGATATAGCAATCCAAATAGCGTTTACTGATTTTGAGTTAATACTGATAGTATAATAAATCGTGATAAAGAGAACAATGGCAATGAGGATACCTTTGTGACATTGTAGGCACAATATGTTACGGATGATATAATTGTTCGCAAATCGCCTATAAACTACAACAATGATAGCACTACATCTAAGGGAAAAAAATGATATAGCCAAAATGCTATCATAGTCACATGCCATGTGTATGAATAGTGTAACTTAGAAACGGGGCACTCTAAACATTCATTATACCTACTAATACAAAATTATATAAAGTCAGATAGAGTAAAAATGTAATTTGTGTCGCAATCTGCACCTGCAGTGATGTAAATTGAATATAAATTGAAACTAGTAACAATCACGAATTATCGAGTCTTTTAGCATTGTTTTCCATTATTGTTCACAGTATTCACAGTAGACAACATACATTATTGTAAAATTAATTGGATCGTAGAACAGGATCTTTATTATAATCATGTTTTATTCACCAGTACTAAGATAAGAATTGCGTAAAAATCTGCATACTTGGTATGCGCGGTCAAAAAGGAAATATAGTTGTCACTCTCAAAAATTCTATTTAAAACACCTCGTTCTGGAAGTCATATCTAAAGAATAATTTTTATGAGAAAGCAAATGGAACTCCCTACCTAGTGCCTCGTCCTATTTTATTCTAACTTATTGATAAAATCCGCGATATTAAGAACCAAGCGGACATCTTTCTGTCGCATATTTTAAGGAAACGACGACTAGGCCATATGAATACAACTGAGGAATTCGTATTACGTTCCGATACAGGTTTAGTGCAATGGAGGAACCTATCTAATCCAATCCAGACCCTTTCCTTTCAAACCACTTTCAATATATCTTAACAAATGCTGCATTTTTATACATAGGTTCTCAATCGAAAGGGTCTAGATCCTCTAAATTCTGCTTCTATATTCATAATATATTCGGAAAAAAAATGTGTCCTGAGATTTATTCATATGGCATATTTTCAGTCCACTAGACTATCTGCTCTTGATTGATTCGGTGCACACAGTTTCATCCATTTTCCTTTCTTTCCTTTTCTCTTCGTGGTATTTGTAGAGTATGATGTCGTCAGAAATCAGACTCCGACTTTATTCTTATTCAGGCTCTTCTCCGTCTACAACAATTGAATGGACCTCGTATATTATACAGATTATGAAAATGTATACAATGTCGCGCCAAGTTCGTTTTAGCGCTTACCTTCACGATCTACTTCATCGTCCACCAACAGATCATCATCTTCATTGACACAGTCATCCTCATCGTTCACAGCCTCGTCCTCATCGTCATCCTCATCGACATCATCCTCGACTACCACTATGCTATCATCTCCTTCCTCACCTTCTCCTCCTTCATCGCCATCATCCGCGCCATCTTCCTCTTCCTCCTCCTCTTCGCTCTCGCATTCTTCACCGTCACCCTCAATGCCATTCTCAACGTCTATATCAGGAGCCAAGTAATACTAAAACCCACGAAACAACATTAAGGCATACATAAACTCTCCGACATTGACATATTCACATTAAAGTAAAGAGTTTACCTGCAATGGATTAGGCCACATATCATCTTTAATTAGTTCGGCTATCTCGTCTGAGCTGGGATCCCCATGATCCGTGAACCAATCAAAAAATGACCTGTGTTTAAGTGGCCTCTTGCGCCCCTTCAGCGGCGCTTTGGTTTTCGATTTCTTCGTTAAATCCGCACCCTCTTTCCAACGAATAGATGTACTTTGAGATGCTGGATCTCCTGCAAAAGAGCAGGAGATTCATCGCAACTATGACACTCGATTAAATTACATTACACATTTTTTTTTACGTAACCATGGTACTCTGTGCATTGCCGAGTTGGTTACAAGTAACGGAATGCTGACAAAAACTGCGCTCACCAGAAGATCCTAGGTGGAATTCCTTAGTTAAGACGTCATTTTCAAAATATGGATTCTCATCGAAGTAAAAATTAATCCTATAGCCAGATTTGATATCTTCAAATTCTTCAACTTCTAATTTATTTAGGAATCTCAGTGCGTCTTCTTCATCCTCCTCCAATATTTCTGCTATTTCTTTGTTGTTTACAAACTAAACCTCTCATAAGGAAGAATATAGAGCGACTTGACATAAATAAGTTATTAACAAAATAATATCATTCGAAGAAATCCATGCAAGATTCAAGGTTCGTGCCAGGCGCCTCAAATTAGTCGAGATCCCTACATGCCTGGCACGTTAGGGCCCGAGCAGAACGGCTGCCTTGCACTCTTAAGACACAAAGGCAGTTAATGTGCGTTACTTTAAGACAAAGGCTTAAAGTATAAAACGTAATCTCGACGGTACAAGCCAACCATTCTGCTCCAGCCCTTCCCGGCTTGTACGCGAGATCCCGAGAGGCTGACGTATCGTCGCACGTTCCCGCGAGTCGACAGCGGCGTGGCGCGAACTCGCCGAGAGCGTAGGCGTCGATCCGCCGACCGATATAAAATATATAATCGCAAAACGCGTAATCGTCTACGCGGTTACACACACGCGCGCGCTTACGCATGTACACAAGTAGGCAAGTAGGCAAGATGGCGGCGGTCGCCGGTGGACGCCGGCACCGTCGGGAAACGTCAAAACGACGCGCGGACGCGCGTCTATTTCGCGCTACCGGGCCGCGGAACGGCGGGCGCGGCGTCGGCGAAAAGGATACAGCGGTGACCCAGAAGTTGGGTATCCTCTTGATGATGTCGTTACGCTTCTGGAAGTAGGGCTTGCGCAGCTTATTATACTTCTTCTCGACCTCGAGGATCTCGTCGCTGGCCTTCTCGTTCAGGCCATCGATTTGATTCTGACAGCCGTCGATCTCCTCGAGGGTCTTCTGTATCTCGACGTCGTAATCCCGGGCGTCCCCCTCGCCCGAGCCCGGATCCTCCAGGTCTGTCTTCGCCTTCTTATTCGACGACGACATGATTCTTAAACGCGCGCTCTCGCCACCACTACTACACGCCGCACTCTGTTTATTTCCCGTACGCGTTCGCTCCCGTCACGCCGATGCCGTGTGTGCGCCAGAGTGCGCGGCTGTGCGCGGCGCGCGAGCAACTGCGGCCATAAGCTGCGAACGGACTAGATAGGCGACTACGCGTCTTGTGCAGGCGGCGTTGTTGGATCTGCCCGCTCTCCTCGGGCATGCGCAGTGCAACACGCCATCACAGTAAAAAGTAGTAAAGCCAGAGAGAAGCCTGAGAGATGTCACGGCCCCGTTTTTCGTGATACGCGAATGCGATACGCCCTCTGTGGACATTGAAAACGTGGACATTGAACTACGTAGCCAATTTGCACATTTTGCTAAGTGGGTAACGCAGATTTGCACAATTTTAGCCCCGTCCCGCGCTATGGTTAGATCCCATGCAATGATCTTGTACTTAAAATAATCTTAAGTACAAGAGCATCGCACAGGACCTGAT
>NW_011967222.1:275224-310139 GCF_000949405.1 Vollenhovia emeryi
AGGGCGTATCGCATTCGCGTATCACGAAAAACGGGGCCGTGACATCTCTCAGGCTTCTCTCTGGTAAAGCCCGCTCTGCAGACGATACTATTTTTCCTGCTGGATTGCGTGCAATCTAATAAATTACTATCGTTGCACCACTCAGCACTCAGGATTTCTAATGATTTACTAAATCGCAAGCAATCCAGCAGGAAAAATGGCATCATCTATAGCGGGCTTAAGCTCGGATATGCATATAAAGGTCCTGTGAAGGCTCTATTTTTATGTATCTATAAAGATTGTAACAAGGACATCAGTAAAGCCCGTATCAGGGTACTATTACATTTGTCGTACGACAAATTTTTCAAGCGTGTCGATTGGCCGCTGAATAGAAAGTTTCTAGATACTCGAGAATTTTACTATCCTTCAGCCAATCAATACGCTTAAAAACTTTGTCGTACGACAAATGTAATACCAGCCTCAGACTACGGATTGAGATTGGGATTAGATTGAAATTTGACCAATCAGAGTAAAAGTTACTGAACTTGAGATTAGTAAACTTTACTGTGATTGGTTAAATTTCAATCTAATCCCAATCCGAATCCGTAGTCTGATACGGGCTTAAAAATCGCGAAATAAAGTTGATTTATATATGTTAAATAGTAGATAGAAATACAAGTATGAAATAATAAATAATTTATGTTACATGTAATATAAATGAGGCATGTGATATAAATAATAATGAGCCAAATAAATGACGATTAAAGGAGGATAGGACTTATTTGGAATAATTGTTTGAACAAAAAAACATTGTATATTTCATTAGATTTTATTTAACTATATTTTATTTTGGCAGGAAATGGGAATCACATCAACATTTGTTGCAAACCCCAGTAAGAAATAATCGTCAAAAAGACATCGTTCAGATGTTTGACAAATAATTTCTTATTGTGCGGAAAACCTGCCAAGAACCTTACCAGTATTCCAAGGAAAATCGCCAAAACAATAAGCTCCCACTTTCTGAGCATTTGGAAGTTACTGGATTTCACTAGATCTGCACTGCGCATGCCCGAACAGCGGGCCGACCTATCAACACTGTGTACAGGGTGTCCCGGTAAAGGCTGGCAATCGCTCGGAAACGTGTAAAGTAAGTAAAAATAACTCCACAAGTTTCTACAAATTTTTCTTTTGTAACGCTACTTTAACGAAATATTTGTCTTTAAAGTTAGACTTCCCGTATTATTATTTTTAAATAACTTTTAAATCACTCTGCAGATCTTAATGAGTTGTAACAATTATTTTTATATTTAGTAAAAATCTTTAAATGTGATAAATTCTTTAACACACGTCGAAGAGTCAAGAACGAACCACTTTTGACCCTTTTAATCTACAGAGCTTTTAATTCGGTACGGTTATTAATTTCACTTTTTTTAGATGCTACACTTTTCCAAAATTTAGACTTTTCGACACGATTCCTACTCGAACAATTTCAATCAATGGTCAATAAAGTCGAGACGTATTTTACCAACTATCGGTAATGACGAAATTTCTTATAATTTATTGTCAAAGTTGCACTGTACCGCCGTACACACGACAAAAAATTAAGTCGACGACGTGTTTCCGATTTTTTTTACATCATGCTAATATAATCTAACCTAACCCTAACCTAACGGTTGGAAAGCATTCCAGTAAAAGGCTAAACTCAGGAAATAAAAGAATTTATTATCGACAAAATTTTTAATTCAACGGAGTCGACAAAAGTGAACCGAAAGAATCTGTCTATACGAGAGATGGCGCTAATCACAATTTCCAGAATTGCAATTTCAATCCTAAAATTTTATTCCTGCGGATTTGCGAGCTCGCGAGGAAGGATTAGACTTTCAGAAATTGACGCGGTATCAGTGAGGCATAAATGAGACGAAAAGTCAGGCGAGTGAAAAATGTATTGTCGCAACTTGAAAAGGAATTTGGTCTTTTGTAAATTCTCATTATTGCCACTGACTCATTTGCTCCACCGCGCAAAGCACATTCCGATGCGCGCTACTATCGAGCGTTGACTCATGGCAGCCGGGGATCCTCGCGGGCGACGAATCACACGGCCCTCGCGCCCCCAGAGTCAGTCGCGCGTCGTCCCCGGCGTGTCATCGCCGGCGTGGCAATAGAGAAATGGAAAAGAGTTTGGCGGAAAACGCGAGAGGTTCGGAGATCGAAGATTTCGGCGGATAAAAATGTCCCTCGTAGCCCCGTACTGATAGAACCGCCCCGTCTACTGGCGCGGCCCCCACTCGGCGGCGTCGGCGCGGACGAATGGCGGGCGGCGCGCGCCGCCGCCGGCGAGCGCGATCGCCAATCGGCGGCCGCGTAGTATCGCCGCGTCCGGGATGTCGCTCATGGAACCAAGATGGCATCCGAGGACGGTGCGGGTATCGTGTCAAACGTAGGATGTGATGTAAATAATACGAGCCAGCGGGCAACCGAGTTAGTTGCGAGCGGAGCAGTGAGCGTCGCGTCACCCGGGACGGCGGCGCGTACCGTCGCCGAGGAGACGGACGACCGCGCGCGCGATCCCGCGCGTAATTCGCCGAGGACGCCCACGGGTCTCCCTGCAGCGTCACCGTTTCACGCGAACACGGAAGGGCACGCGTTACGGCGAGACACGGGCCTCGCAGGCTCGTCTGGTGATGCGGCTCAACTGGCCGCGAGCAGCGAGCCCGACAACGAAACGCATCAGCCGTCCCCCCGGCCACGGCGCAGCATGTCTCACCCTGGTAGCGACCTGGACGACACCGCTTGTCTTCCGGGAGAGCCAGACGGTAATCCACTTCCGCGGTATTCGTTGTTGTGCGGGGCCCTTGGATGATATTTTCAAGCGGCCGGCAGCCCCTCGGTATCCGCGTCTCTCGTAACGCCGAGACGTGTTTATCTTAGCAGGCTGACAGCTAGCTGTGAAACTTTGCATTCCAACGTTCCAATACGTAGAATATATTCAACACAGACAAAATGTATCCGAACGTATTCTATGCCAACCGAGGAAAATTTTTGTTAGATTTGACGATGGACGATCTTCGTTTATTCGTTAACCACAGTTACTAAAAAATTGTCGCCCAGAAATATATTCGTAGAGTCTGTTTATATTATTAATGTATATTTATATTTTAATAATTCGTTATTGTTGATTTATGTCGAACATGTCAGACTCCAAATAAAATGATATGCTTACGCAATAGGGAATCAAATTACTAATTCAACTTTTCGAGTCGATCATTTTCGTGATTTTTAAGTTCTGCGTTGCAAAGTGATCACGAAGGCTCGTAACGTATTGTGCAAAGATAATCCAACTCTTATCCGTAAAAAAAATGTGTATATATAATACATGGAATTGTATTTGCAAGACGTAGTTTGGCTGTTATTTGAGATAACGTTGGCACAGATTTTTATTTCTAATGTTTCTCGCAATTTGCTCTAGCGGGAAAATAAAGTTTTAGAGCTGCTTCTGCATTGCAGAATTGTATCCAAATGAAGATTGACTTGTATGTGCTGTACTGACGTACGTGACAATTTTACGAGAATTTTTTTCTGCACAGAGTTAGTGTGAGAACAAATTGAACTGATAATAATTTTTCATAATAATTATAATCATAAATGGAGGGTAGGGAAGGCCAATGCGAATCGTACGCAGTTAGTGAGGCGTAGTCTTTAAAATAGTCATGGACAATTGAATAATAAAACGTAAAATACTAATTATAATCAGTTCAGTTTAGTTAAACTATATCACATGTTTACATTATCACATATATTTGTGTTTTTTTATTTATCAATTCTAAATAAAACAGCGCGAATGGAAAAATTATCAGTCTTTGCTGCTAAAACTGAAACAAGAATTGAGTTCAACGATTCTAGAAAAGAAAATAATCTTTCCTATGGAAGAATAACACAGAAAAGTTTTAAAAACGTGAGATTGTCATATTTTACATACATTTTATAATCGAAACGTCTTCCCCAAATCGATCATTTGTCTCTCAAAACCTTCTATTTCCTTGTCAACTTGCTACGAGGGCATTTTAATAGTAGTACGGTTCCATTTTCATTAATTTCAAGATATCGATAAAGTAAAATAGAGAAAAATCATTCAGAATTGTCCTATGCTAGCCACGAAACAAAATTGGAGGTGTACCAATTTCAAGATTAATAGAGTGATCTCGAAAGTGTTGGTAACTCCAATTTTATGGAATGTGAAAATTGTACCGCCTGTGTACGAAATCAAAGTATACGCGGGTTGAAGCTCGGGATAAAATATCTTTATCACTAATTCATCATTCTCGCATGGAGCCACGCATTACCTTCATTGTACGTTACATGACAGTTATAAAATTGAGATGTGCCTTACTACCCATTAATCGTGTGGTATATGTATTACGCAGGAAGTCCAGATCATTGCAACAATGATGTAGTAAAAACTACTAAGGAACCAGTCGAACATATTGCACATGTAGGTATCACGCATACTTATGTAAAATATTTTTTGTACTTATACATATTTTTATATCATTATGCACATTCTACACTAATGGCCCCTGCCCACTGGACGCGCTAACGTTTGCCGGGCGGCGGAAGTTGCCGCGGCAAGAAGAAATGTATCTATCACATCCGAGCGCACGAGAAGTTGATTGGTGGCTAGTGCTGGGTTTCCCTAGCCAAGTTCCACCGCGCGGCAAACGTTACCACGTCCAGCGAGCAGGAGCCATAATACATACTGGCAGAGCAATTCTTATATGCATCTCTACTGTAGAAAGAATGCTATTGAAGTGATCTTTATGTTATAATTAACTGTTTCCTGTTTAGACCGATTTGACACGTAACAACGACACAATGTTGTCTGGAGATGTACACATGTTATCCACAAAAGCGAAATTAGAAGGATGCGTGAATTTCTCCAACAATACACCACAATTAGGGGAGAGTCCACAAAGTAATGGCGAAGTGATCAGTAGTCCAAGAAGTCCCGACTATCCTCCGAGAGTCTCTGTCAGCCCTGATCCTCATAGTCCAGATACGATGTTTCCCATCAGCATGATGTCGGCGAATTCTACAGTTATCATGGACACGGCAAAGTATAATGAAGAGAACACTGACAATGTGGCCACGTGTGTAAATAAAGTAACCGACAAGTTTTGCCCATCGCCGAACAAGATAAACGATTCACAAGTTGGCATTACAAAAACAGAATCGAGCGAGCAGCAAGAAGCTGCCGGAGAGGAAGATATTAAAGACAGCGATTTGATAACAGAGCCATTCGAGATTAAGAAAGAACCCGCGGATTCGCAGGACGAGCTTCAAGTTAAATCCGAATGGGCGAAAGACAACTTTTCAGTCGAACAGAGGATAGAAACAGAGATGGCAACAGTGGTCCAAGACAAGTCTACGAATTCCGTTGCTAATCCATCTTCTAGTTCGCACTCGAAACCTTGTTCGTCTTCGAGAGAGAAACGCTCGAAGGAAGACAGACGATATTGTTCACGGTGTCACAAACGCAAAGGAATAAAAAGAGCGAGCATTGGTGTGCAATGCAAACGGGACCGTCACATTTTGTCTTCGTTGAGCAGCAAGGTTATCCCCTTCTCGAAGTCCGTCAATGAAAACCTAAGATTAAATCTCCAAACGAAAAACTACAAGATGTTAAACAATCCGGTAACGAAAAGGGAGCTGCTGGAAGGCCTAAAGTACAAAAAGTTCATCCACATAGAGACGTACCCTAACGGTGGTGCGTCCGTTGTCCATATGTTTCAAGATGAGATTGGTACTTTAACAAATGAACAAATGCAAGAATTGGCGCAGGAGTACTTCAAGGTAAGTAAACGCGATGCAGCGTTGTAATAAAGTAAGAGCTTGAACCAGCTTTTTATCGCGTGCGACTTCAATCGCGTCGAAGCTTTATCAGTTTCATGACCAGCGGACTCTTCTAACGAAGTCTGTTTACGTTTCGTAGGTGGTTTTTGGGGAAGATGAAAATGGAAATGCTCATCATGTTATGGGCATAGTACATAACGCGGCTGCATATCTACCCGATCTTCTGGACTACATGGCAAATAGTTATCCCACGTTAACTGTAAAAAACGGGGTGCTGGGTAGAAACAGCGATATAGAAACAACCACGATGGTTCAATACAAAGATCAAGTTTGTAAAGCTTATAGTAATGGTACTATTAGATACGGGCCGTTGCACCAAATAAGTTTGGTGGGCACTGTTCACGAAGAAGTCGGCGGATATTTTCCAGATCTACTACAAAAATTAGAAGAGAATCCGTTTCTAAAAATGGTAGGTAAAACCGCGTGTGTATTTATTGCAAGTTTACTAATATAATTGCCTTATATCCTAGACAATGCCTTGGGGACCTCTGTCCGTCGTGAAGATGGATACGCCGCAAGAGTCAAACGACGGACCTATCTTGTGGATCCGACCGGGCGAACAGCTGGTACCAACGGCCGACATAAACAAGAGTCCGTATAAACGACGCAGGACGGGCATTAACGAGCTGAGAAATTTGCAGTACCTACCGCGGCTCAGCGAGGCTCGAGAGTACATGTTTGAGGATCGTACAAAGGCGCATGCCGATCACGTTGGCCACGGATTGGACAGGATGACTACGGCGGCGGTCGGCGTGCTGAAAGCCATCCACGGCGGCCAGGCGTCCCAATACAATAGAATCACGAAGGACGTCGTGGCCTTTTACGCGGGCGACTTCACTGAACTTGTGGAGAAGTTGCAACTGGACTTGCACGAGCCGCCGATATCGCAATGCGTACAGTGGGTGGAAGACGCAAAGTTGAATCAATTGCGCCGACAAGGTGTTCGTTACGCCAAGATAAATCTTTACGACAACGACATATATTTTCTACCGCGCAACATCATCCATCAGTTCAGGACGGTTTCGGCTGTCTCGAGTATCGCTTGGCACATCAGACTGAAGCAGTATTACCCGGAGTCGCAACACAGTACTAGCATCAGACACAGTCGCGCGGTAAACGAGTCTGCTCATCGTATCAAGGAGAAAAAGCCTTTGGAAGCTGTCGGTATAGGCGACGAGCAGAAGGAGAACACGAATCGGCAGCGTTTAGAACAGAAACTGTCCATCGATTCTCTCGAGAAGGCGAAGGAAAGGGCGGCTGAATATCAGGGTAATCTGAAGAAATCCGATCAGCACGGAAAGCACCGTAAGAGTCGACATCACTCCAGATCGCACTCGTCGCTCAAACGAAAGGACAAGGAAGAGGGTAGCGACAATCAGTCGACGGATCCATTTGGTAGCACTAAATCGTCCAAAAGTGAAACGAACGAACAGAAGCAGAGCAACGACAAGAGGGACGAGAAGAGATCCGAGAAAAAACACAAGGATCGTCGTCGCAGCAGCGAGAAGTCGAGCAGTCATCACACGCATAGTAGCAGCAGTAGCAGCTCCGACACCTGTCACTCCTGCAAGAAGAAAAAATACGATAGCAACGGCCACAAGTTGGATCATCGTTGTAGCCATCACGAGAGATCCAGTAGCAAGAACATGTCGAGTAAGGAAACCGCTGTCGCTGTGGAAGCGAGAATAGTCTCAAAGTTTGATAATTCGTCTTCCTTGAAGGAGACTAAGAGACGCTTGAGCGGCTCAGAACTGTCTCCATCGGTGGACACACCTGGGGCCGAAGAGTCTTCTTCGATTGTTCTCGAGGAAGAATCACTGATACAACGGCAAACCGTCGCCAAAACGTACGCCACCGAGGTTGTGGACAGAGCGTTGGAGATAGCTATCTACAAATCGAAGACTGATGTCGAGGAGGTGTGCCAGTCGCTGCGTGCCGAGGTTTCGGAAGCTTCGAAGGAGGTGCTGGAGAAGATCCACAAGGAGAGCTTCGAGATCGCCGAACAATTGTTTAAAGACGACACCGCGAAGCTGGAGAGATACTGCCATTTACTCGAGATGAAAACCATGTTGGCGTTCACATCGAAAATGGAATGCGCGACGGAAAATGCCGTGAAGGCGCTGATCGAAATGGCGGAGGACGAGGCAAAGGAAAGAGCGAAAGGCGAGAAAACCGGTGACTTTGCGACCGACGGTAACCCGTACAACGAGAATCTGGCAGCGACGTCGGCGACAACCGGTGTCTCCTCGTATTCCTCCTCGTCCGCAATATCCTCTACGTCTTCGTCTACCGAGAACGAGAGACACAGCCACAGCAGAAACGGTAGCAGCGACGAGAACTCGCCGAAACCGTCCGAATGCCACGACAAATCAAAATGCAGATGCAGGGACGAGAAGGAATGCAGGGAACGGAGGCACAAGAAGAGAAGGGACCAGGAGAGACGGGAGCGGAAGCACGATCGACATCACCATCGGAGTCCCACTCAGTTGAAACCCGAATCTAAAGTGTCCGAGGACGCCAGCAAGGACGACGCTTTGAGCATTCCCGGCCTGTCGCACGGTTATTCCGTCGTCGAGAAATCGGAGCGGGTGGGCTCGAAGAACGTCGAGAAGAAATCGGAGGAGAGGAAAAAGAAATGCCACTGCGATCATCACTGCACCCACAGGCACGGAGAGAAGAGGTCGTCCGGCGGTAACGCTAACAAGGATGGCCACGCGACGTCGAGTCGCTCCCACTCTTCGAGCTCGAAGCACAAGAGGAAACCCAGTTCGTCCGGCGAGCACAAGGAGGCGAAGCTTGAGGCGAAGAGACCGTGTTTGGAGAAGGACTCGACCGCGAGAACCTTTGAATCGAGCGCGCAGCTGAGCAACGTGGTAAGCACGACGACGGTGACAACGACGATAACGACGACGACGACGACAACGCCGACGACGCCGACGCCGACACCGATGACGGCGCCGACGACGACGACGACGACGACGACGATGATCGCAACGGCAACAACGACAAATTCGACGCATTCGTCGCCGACGAACACTGTTGTGTCGACCACGTGAAAAGGTGATTTTTTGGCGACTATAGTACAATCCGTTCGTTAAGGGCGCGGACCCGTGCACGGCGGAGCGAAACCGGTGTTTTACTTGAGCGCGAATTCTAATCGTGTCTTCATCACGCGCGTCCAGACACGCGGGAAGTGACGGACGACGAAATAAATTATAGACCACGGGAGATGTACTTTTACTAAAGTAGAGATCGCCGTGTTTCAATCCAAAGACGAGAGGTAGGACCTTTACTTGATCGAGAGTTTGCTACTTTCATCCTTCTTCCCGCGATTATGCATACATGCATATACATTTCAACACAAACACGCATACCACGGAGAAGAGAATAGCAGGAGGAAACGTAAGAGGAGGAAGGGTTGCGCCAGCGCACGGAAGGAGAGACCCAACAATTAAGTTTCACTCTTAATTACGCTACAAAAATTACCTTTGGGTTACAATAATTTGAACGGAAATGTGATGTAAATTTTTACGAGACAACGTCTAGCCTGTTCCAACGGAATCAATAACTGCGTATCGTTCTGAAATATACTTACGTCATTTCGATCTAAACAATGTAGTCAATCAGATTCACTACCTCGCCTCTCGTAGCCTGCGATACCCTTCTCGCCCTAACACTCACTCCTGGTATTCTTTTTTCCATGATGCATACGCCTTAGTCTCAAACAGAGAAGCTAACAATACGAGAAAGTAGTATTGTTTTCTAGAAAGTACATATGCATCCGCATATATATTATATATATACACGCATACACCTTCCGACACAGAATTGCAAAAATTATTTTGCTACGAAAGAAATCCGGACGTCTCGTACACTGCTGAGAGAATTAAAATTAATATTTATAGTATAGATGACCAAATGAGCGGCGTAGGAAAAGGGAATTTGTACAAATTTGTGATCGCGGAAATTGATCCTAATTAATACGACGGAGCTGTGTACTTGTACATAGATTAAAATATTATTTCCCTTTCTGAGAACCATATCTCACCACGCGGAGGGCTTAAGTTATTTATATTGCGTTATTCTATGCGTAAATTATTTATGACGCCTTTTATTGCCGACCATTCTGCGCCAACACGGAACCAAGTCCACATGATCGCGATTTCCCAATTGATGCGGCCGTACTCTTTTTCGCAATTTTTAACAGCACAACTATGATTCGTGCTATAATCAAATGTTTCTATCTTATATAACATGTGGATCGTCTGCATGTCACATAAGATAAAAATATTCATTTATATTTCATATGTAGAGTGTCTTGACTAGACATGTTGTACATATATATACATAACATATATATACATATACATATATATAACTTGACAATTAAGGTACTGAACTAGAATAAGAAAAACATTTTTGCACGCGACTTTACGTTTGGTATTTACAAACCTGTCGCGAAAAGTTACTGACTTGATAATATCACTTATTATCTGTTGAGAGAGAAAGAGAGAGAGAGAGAGAGAGTTTATCTTACCCAGTAATAGTTAAGTATCAAGGACATCTTAACGTACTAGTTGATGGATAGTACTAGGTATCGCCAATCCCTACATCTTTTCACGAGGGACGTAAGATAATATATTTCAGTTAATCGGAAAAGTCCCTTTTTTCTTTTTCTTCTTCCTCGCCAATTCATTAAAACCATACTAACAGACGTACAAACTCACCGCCTTCGCGAGTAAAAATGATTTGACAGTGAAACATCGCAAACGTTAATGATATTTTCTCTATCCGAGTACACGACAGTTCTAAAAACAGTCGGTCTATCGTGTATCTAAGGGTTGTCGATTTCGAAGAAACGCTGATAAAACGATTAACCATTTTCTGCGAGTACGACTTCTGCATTTAAACTGTACAGAGAAAAGTCAGGTTTTACGTATCTTGACAAAGCTTCGTATACACATTTAATGTGCTGCGCGTTTGCGATAGTAAATTTTCTTTCTTTCGTTATTAAATACTCTCCTGCATGTTCCGTTACGTTACAGTGTACATACACAATAATGATTATATTATAACGATAAAATGACGATGGGCAACGAGAGTAAAACGCAATTATTGTTGCGCGAATTTATCTTCAATTATTTAATTAAATTGCAAACGCTTTAACAACCATTTGTGTCGTCTTCGGGACAGTAAATATTTCTCCTAGCACATATGTTGCTGAACTTATTCGATTTGACCAGCCGGTGAGTACTTCCAGATTCCAATATCCAAAAGTAGGGAAAGTCCGACATTTTGACCAAGCGATCAGTTGATACAAAGCAAAGAATGTGACTCGGGCTATAATTAATACACGACAACCGTGTAAAATGTATTTACAAAATCACTGTATTAATTATATTCTGAGTTACATTTGTTCCTTTGTACCAACTGACGTTGATCAAAATGTCGGACCTCTACTTTTGGATATTGAAATCTGAAAGTGCTCATCGACCGGCCAAACTAATTGTAAGTCAAGTAACACGTGTACTAGGGAAAATATTATTCCGAGAATGACACAAACAGACGTTGAAACATTTACAATTTAATTATACGATCGAAAAACAAATTCGTGCAACAATAATTGCGTTTTACTCACATTGCCCATTGTCATTTTATTGCAGAATTTCGAGAGTCTAATTTATGTATTTTTTAATAATTATGTTCGCCGTATACTTTATTATATTTTGTAAGTTTATCATATTTAGCACGATATACGTTACTATGATTCTTACATAAGAGAGACATTAATAAAAATGTCGATATATACGTTGTGTTACGCTTTCGTTATACATGTAAACCCGTTTCTAGAGCTGACACAGCAATTTTATTTTCACTTCACTTTATATTAGTTCCTTCACGTTACGTTTTTAATATACAGAATATACAAAATAAAGGCTTGATTTAATATACAGAAACATAGAAGCTTGTAAGTCGAGAAATAAAACAGATTTAGCTTGATTTTCAGTTGTATCGACGTTATATTAAAGTAGTTTTCAACCACAGGTTTGTTGTAATGCGATTTCTTAAGATAAGTTTGTGGCAGCGTGAACAACATTTCTTCCTTTTCTTTTTTCCAAAAACAAACCAAGAACGGAATGCCGAATGAGTAAAGAGATAAGAATGTATTTATTGGGTAATAGAGTACGACGAAAGTGTGTA
The DNA here is from genome assembly GCF_000949405.1 of Vollenhovia emeryi. NCBI lineage: Eukaryota > Metazoa > Arthropoda > Insecta > Hymenoptera > Formicidae > Vollenhovia > Vollenhovia emeryi. The sequence continues at coordinate 287,312 of NW_011967222.1, forward strand.
CACAGATGATAAGTGTGTACGTCTGTAGTAATTTGCGGCCGCGGAGGACACACGCGATTTACTGTATAAAATCGTTGGAGCGTATAAAACGATGGAGAGTGTGAGTGTAAATTGCATAAATTCTAGTTCCATAGAATCGTAGGTGCCTAAAGTCAGCAATGATCCAACGAGATCGTGAAAGGTGAACCTATTCGTCACCGCAGAGAGAGACTTCTTTTTAGAACACTTTTCTATCCCGGAGACTCTTTTTCCGAAAGTCCGTTTTCACGCTCGAGACGACGAGCGAGCTTTTCGGCGGATTGAGACCGAACGAGAGACGAAGAGGGAGAGCTCGCGCGAAATGAAGAGAATCCTGAAACGCGAAATTCGACAAGCGGATAATTACTTAAGAAGAACACCGAACGGTGCGTCCGTGAAATGAAAAGGACCAAATTGATTAACAGAACGATCCGCACACGTGTCCCTTCCACGAGGAGGGAGGCTGGGATCAATCGGCGACACTTTTTGAAATTCGAGTCAGGATGTAGAGTTCTCCTCTTACGATTGAGCCCAAGCTCCCCTAGATTATTCACTCGAAGCAGTAACGGTGAAATTAAATAATCATAGGTGCTGGATACTGAATACGCCACTTGATATTTTAAGGTGCCTTCGCTCTGTTCGTTGCAGTAAAGCTGTACCGGTAACCACCGATCATTTATCCGATCTATAAAGATAAATCTTTATTTCCACGTGCGTATGTGTGCGTACGTGCGTGCATGTGTATGTGTATGTGTATGTGCGCGTGTATGTACAAGTAGAGCGTGTAAATGTTAATCAGCAACGACTAACACGAGCGTACGTGTTGCTTTCGCTCCTAGAAACATTTCATCGCGCACGCGAATTTTCGAGAGGGGGAGAAAGAGAGAAGTAAAGAGAGAGAGAGGGGGAGCAACAATGAGAATTTTCTTTTCGCAAAAGAGACTTGTAGACTGTACAGTGAACACGTGTGTAAATAACTGTAAGATATTGGAATTAGCTTAGGTCGTCTTAGAAGAAGTCTCGTCGTGCTGAACGGAGGGCATGGCCAGTCTTCCTTCGAAAATCCCGACCGTAGTGCGAGTATTAAATTAAGAGAACCAGAATATACACCGACGAGTTAGTGAAAAATACTTGTTTAACTAATGAAAGGGCAGAAGGTTGGATTGAGACTAGAAGGGCAGACAGGCATCATTTTTGGAATAGATATATGTACATAAAGCAGAGTTTAAGCTAAATTAAGTTTACGTTAATTAAGAATACGGAGGCGAGGGGCGAAATTGAAAAATCAAAAGAGTACACCTTGGCAGTCGACTTTTCTAGTCTCATTCTATAATGTTGCCGGGAGTTATGCAGAAGGGAGATAAAGGGATCTTTGCAAACTTCCTTTTATTGAAGTAGAAGAAGAGGTGGTCCGCGTCGATGGATCTATTCTTTGTAGCCGCTAACACTTTTATTGTCGAATTCTCCCTTCTTCGAGGAGCGACTGACTGTGTCTGCTTTCATTTTAGTTTAAACACAGGAAGCACAACGAGGTGCTGTTAAAAAGAATAGGCTCGATAAATTGACGCGCGTCGACTTCAAGCCTGATCTACAGCGTGCTCTTTGCATCTGGAAGCATTCTATTTTGTAGCCAAGTTGATAAATCGCCACATTTTTTAAGCATTTTGATTTGCTTATATGAGATAAAATGTTTCGAGACGCGTAGAGCACGCTGTAAGTCAGGCTGCCGTGTCTCGCGGTCTTCGTGTTTAGGAATAGTATCTCCCCTTGTCGATAGACCCACATTGTCGAATGTACAAAATCTCGTCGACGTCAGTTAAACGAAAAGTGCAATCACGCCGCGTGACCCGCATAATTGATTTTCTGTCGTAAAACGAGGCTCGGGATCGATCGATCGAATCCGACATTCGCGACAGCCGCGTCTCGTTCGAGCGGAAAAAAAAGCAGTATAATGCGAAGCGAATCCAATGGCCGGTTTGACCGACATTTCTCACGTCAATTTAACAATTCCGAGAGACATGTGTAACAAAAGTAAAAACACTCGTGTAACGAGCTACAAGGCGCGTCCCAAGTCGTATAAATATTGTATTACTTTACCATGGACCGATTATTTCAAAGGAAGAAAGGAGACGTTATATTGACCGATGAGGACACAAATTTTTTATATCTTACACTATGCTCATAGAATAGGCGTCGCAAGATTGACTGAACGACAACGTCCGAAAGCAGTCTTTTTCTTTCAATTAAACGGACGTTGGTGTAGAACGTTATTAATTTCGATATGTAAGCGAGAGACACGTTTTGCAATACTTGGGCCCGGTTTCACCAACGTTGTTTAACTTAAAAGCGTAGCTTAATTCGTTCTTTGTCTCTTTCCAACTGTTACTTTAAAAAGAGACAAACGTGAATTAAACCAAGATCAAAGTTGAGCGACGTGTGGTGATACCGGACCGTTAGAAATCCGAAGACAAGAGTATGGTCGGCTTCGTCCCGTTTCAATCTCTCTTTCTCGCTCCCTCAGATCCGTACCGCAGATCGCGATCCCCGCAACTCGCCCCCCCCCCCCTGAAAATACTTTCAGTTTCGATAATCGTCTCGCTCTGGCGCGAGCGACCGATCCCTCAGAGAATTGCCGTTCGTCCCACGGCATTATATATAAGCAGAAATAGACGTAAAGAAACAATTGTGTGAAGCAATGACTTCCTCGCGACACAATGGGGAGCCTGGGGGATCGGGAGAGAACGGGAAGGCGGTGACTACGCGAACTCGTGCACCGAAAACTTTCGCTCGGGCGGAATTGTATTCGCTCTCTCTGTACATTTCTGTAAATATACCCCTAGACACTCGGCATGCACGCCGCGATGCGACGATGGCCCGGGACGGAAACGAAACGCCGGGACAGGACGCAAGGAGCGACGTACAATGTGCGATAGGTTGCTGATCGCAGAGCTGGTTAAGAGAGAGGAAGAGTTGTCAAAGATGATTATCTGAAATATACAATTCCAAATTAACGATTGATAATTGGAACGGCACAATTGGAGACTTACAAACTTGGTGAAGGAGTATAACGTGTATTTTTTTTCTCCGCTTGTCCCTTGCTCTTTGTGTCTTGCGTGCGTATCGTGTCCCAACTCGATGATTGAACGTTCGCTTGTAAAGGAAAATCAATGTAACGGGAAGAGGGGAACAGCACGCGGTAGTTAGCGCATTGGAGGTTTAATTATCGCTATCGAACAACACACACACAGACACAGAGTATATATAGGATGTACCATTTTAATCTATCACCCCCAAAAACTTTTTAATCGTAGAAAAAAATACTTCAAACCAAAGTTGTTTGGGTTGAGTAGGGACGTGATGTTACGTTCAAGAAATTTCAAAGGCCACTAATAAATGGAACTCTATTGTTTCATTGAGAGGTAATCTTGCCGAAAAGTTTTCAAAACACTATGATAGTGTTTTTTTTTTTCGTTCAGTACTTTTCGAATTATGCATAAACGGGGCTCGAAGTTTGCAATACTTTCACTCAAAAAGTACTTGATTCTAGTGGCTTGAAAACGTCTCGACGAGGTGTGTAACTTTTATCTCGAGGAAAAGATACAAGTTTCATTAAAATAATTAGCCGTCTTTATGAAGTTTCTTGAAAAAGGGCGACGTCTTCGAACATAACTCACATCGAAATCTCGTGGCCTCCTTTAAACCGAACAACTTTTGTCCAACTTTGTTTTTCTCTACGACCGAAAATGAAGTTTTTGGGGATGATAGATAGAAATGGTACACTCTGTATGTGCGTACATGCATACGTACGTACTCACGTACGTATGTATACGTGTATTCGACACGGCTATTATTCTATTATATACACGATATATATTTGCGTTGACCAGTGAGGAATCGTAAAGAAATAAGAGCATATAGTTATAAATATAAATATCGTAGCGTTTAGTTTTACATATTATACCCGTCACACGTGTAGAAGTCGCATTCCAACGTCTAAGTTTTTAATGAAACAAATAAATTACTTTGGTCAAAAAGCGGACTCTGGTCACTCGGACCACCCGTTGTTCCCGGCGGGTGTGTCTGTCCGTAATCATCCGTATCTGACATTCTGACACTTGCAATTCTTCCAGGAAACGCCGGGCCGCTTCGTACGAGGATAGAACCTGCATAGGAGAGAGGCAAAAAAAGATACAAGTTCCGTTATGGCACGTTCCTTGTGGGTTATTAAATTTGGTCGTTTTAACAAGAGAGAAAGCTAGCAGGATATCGTAGTTTTGTTCTTGAAAAAATCCCTTAGGAACGTGGAAATTGCCTCAGAAAGGCCTCTTGGTAAATAAATCGTTAATTACGAGGTACCTGCCACGAGAAATATCTGTGGAACGGTAATAATATCACGGTGGCGAGATCGTGAGGCAAGGAGTTAGCGTTGTTCTAACGAGCTGAAGATCCAAATTTAAATTCGATCAGAGATCGTTGATTTTTATTCGATCGCCACCTCTCGGGGGACAATGGTAAACCACCGAGAGATGCTACGAGCATCTTTTTTTCTATGAGCGAGTCGCTTGGAATATGTTAATTGTAGGTCCCATATATTTGATGAGCGTACAGATACATGCAGAGGAGTTACGTGTCTAACAAGCTACTAATGGGAAGAAGAATGATATATTGTGCTCCAAGTCAATTGAAAGATTGTAACGTTGGGAGCATAACGTCTCATCATTTATTCAAAGGGACGTCTTTCAAAAGATCGGGTAGAACATGTTGCAGGAACTGGAGAATGGCCGCGTCGTTCCAGTTTCCGGAGCGAGTGCCAATACCAATTGGAAGAAGAAGAAAGAACTGGAGATAAATGCGAGCATTCAAATGAGGTAGCAGCGAGCACAATCAAATTATCTTCGGCAGTGCCAGCCCAAATATTGACTGCAAGCTGGTGTTGTCTCTTCTAACGAGCGGCAGCAGGAGGATTTTTGTCGGCCCGGACGTGGCTGTTGCATTGAGGAAATCATTCCGAGTGAAACGTGACTTTATAACCCACTCCAAGCTCATCGGTCCAATTTTGAGACATCCTGTATACAATGGAATATGTAATTATATTTATTATACAAGTATAATAGAGGTAAAATGGAATATGCAATACATGCTGTAAGATATGTCATTTTTTAACATTAGAATATAGAGAATTGTAAATCCGTTAAAAATATTTTCACGCACGGACGTGCATACAGTATTATATAAAATTACACGTCAAATATGTCCAGGCATATTTTTACACTGCATACTTCTATACAATTCTACACAGTTCTATACAACTTTTAAGAGGAAAACAATCGCTCATTTATAAGTACAATACAAGTTTGTACAATTGTACACAATTATATATAATTATAAATAGGCAACGTTTTACATTTAAAAAAACTGTTCATATAAAAGCACAGATAGATCTATAAAATTACACAGAACCGTGCAGAATTGTAGAAAGTTATCTAGAAATATACAACGTAAAAATGTGTATGGACATATTTCATGTATATGTTTGTATTTATTCAAAGACAAATTTTTTACCAGGAAGAACATATTCCATTGTACCAATTTTTCATTCGTGCGCTTTAAAACTGGTTGTGCTTAAAAAATCGAAAGGCGACGCAATCGTGGCCGGTACTGTATACATTATATTATATATAGCTGTACAAATATTGATAGAGGGAAAGTCCTCTGTCATGAGATTGGTTTCCAATATGAGATAGCAGGTTTTCAGCATCCAAACTAGTTACGCTTAAAAACTCGAAAGGTGAGGTAATCACGGCTGGTACTGTGTACATTGTATTATATATAAATATACAAATATCGATAGATCGATAGACGAAAGTCCTATTATGAGACAGCGGGTTTTCAGCACCCACCCAGAAAACATTTTGCGCGCAAACATCTGGACATTGTGACGACGCACTTGGATAGAGTTTTGCCTGCGTTGCTGAGCCAGTTTTGCACGCGAGTCGATGGATATTTGCGCGCAAAAATAAAAACGCTAACACATGAGAGCCAGCCACTTGCGTGCAAAAGCACAGACTAGACATGTTCGGGCAAATCTCATACAAATCTGCAAGAATTCCCAGCACCAAAGCTTTCAGAAACATTGCACCGTTGCAACGTTTTCTGAAGTGTTTCTGAAAGCTTTGGTGCTGTATGGATTGTTATCTAGGCAGATTCAATCGTAAATCTTGTTTTCGCAACGGGTTGTACGATCCAACGGTGAATCCTCCACTAAACGGAATTCGCTTCAAAGGCAATGAATTCACGGTGGGACCAACTGATGCCTGTTAATCTAACGGAGACCCCGCTATCTCGTATTAGGCTCCTGCCTCATAATAGGAGACTCCTCTGTAGTCTCTCCGTGTGCTGCTATCCTGGACCGCGTTCAGAAACACCACCCCGAGTGCTCCAGCGTATCTTTCTATCCTTGTTCAACACACGGTGAGAAACTAGGATAGAGAATGATACTCTGGGATACTCGGGTGGTGTTTCTGAACGTAGCCCTGAGGGGGGCGAGAGGCGTAGGGAATTCGTGCGTCCGTGGAGTACGTGGGGAATTCCGTGGGTCCCGACGATAAGGATGCCGGGCCCGTGCGCGGCCGCGACACATACCGTTTCGATACCGCGTCAGACATCACGGCGCGCTCGTCCGATTTGCATGCGCATCTGTCTAGCGACGGTCTCGGCAATTGATACCAGTTAACACCACTTGTAAGCAAGGTACCGCTGCACCGCGGCTCCGTTTCTACGCGGGATGCCAGCAGTCGTTGCGGTAAACTGGTTGTTCGTCGATTAGCGGCTGCCGCGACAAGACGGTGCGACGGGACAGCGGAACACGTCGCTCGCCACCGCGGACGGCGATCGCCGCGAGGTTAGGCACAGGGGGCTCGCGTAACGGAGTGCACGGCGCGGGCCCGAGGCACGCGGCGCCGAGATGGACAGCAAAGTGGACGACGAGAGCCAGCGCGGCGTCAACGACGGCGACTGGGTCTGCCCTGACTCGCAGTACGTAGTTTCGCCGTGACAATTCGAACCCTCGATCGCGCCCCCTCCCTCCACCCTGTGATTACGTTTTTATCCGCCTGAAGCTACGGCCCACTTGACGAGGCATCGGTCTTCTTCTCTTTCCTTTCGATTAAAAAAAAAACAAAAAAAGAAAGAAGCGTTCGCGGCGTCAAGTGGAGCACGGCCCAGGTCAGGACTCGCGCGCGTCACACGACTGAACAACGAACCCGCTGTGACTCTCCTCTCTTTCCTCTTTCCAGATGTGCCAATATAAACTTCGCCAGGCGCAACTCCTGCAACCGCTGTGGTAAAGGTACGCAGAGCAGGCGCACAGTCTAATTGTTGTAACACCGACGCAAGGGACTGCTTTGCGACGTGCAGCAACAGTGGTTTAATGTCGAGCGTAGAATGCCGCTTGCACGTTAGATAAATAAAAGTAGCATTCCAAGTATTTGCCATGTGAAACATTTTTCTTGGACGCTCTTTATTTATCGATATGATTTTCTGATGCAGATAGAGGCGAATGCCCGAAAAAGAAAAAATTGGGTCAGGAAATCGGAAAAGCGGCCGCGGAAAAAAGTAGAGGTCTCTTTAGGTAATGTTTCACATTTGGTATGAGACTACTTCTTATCAGCAATAAGCGTATGCGAGAATCAGTTGTATGCAAATGGTGCATGAATACATTATACAGCCGGTGGACACGAATGACGAGTCGCACGTAAAAGAAAACATGCAGCGAGAATTGGGGGACGGTTGTGGCCATTCGGGCGTAAAGCTGACGTTTTTTATGCGTACAAAGGGATCATTAGATTGCGATGTTATGCGCTAGATTGTTGGAATAAGTGTCGACGATTTTTATTTTGTCAGACCTGTTGTAAAAACGAGCGGTGCAGCGCGACACGCGCAACGTTAACGTTATTTCACACTTAGTCGTGTCTCCCTTTCAAATTATCTCGAGACGTGCGCAAAGTATAAAAATTTTATTGCAGCGCGGACGACTGGCAGTGTAGCAAGTGTGGTAACGTAAACTGGGCACGCCGGCAACAGTGTAATATGTGCAACGCGCCCAAGTTCGGCGAGATTGAGGAGCGCACGGGATACGGGGGCGGGTACAACGATCGAGGTGTCGTCGAGTACAAGGAGAGGCGAGACGATGACGACGAGTACGACGAGTTTGGGCGGCGTAAAAAAAAGCGGAAACTGGAGAAAAACTCTGACGACGACTCGAAAGACTCCAAGTACAGCAGCCCGTCGCGTAGTAAATCCAGAGACAAGGAGGAAAGGGGCAACGTGGGCGAGGAGCAGGAGGAAAACGTAAAAAGTCTTTGTTAAGCTTGAACCAAATAGCAGCGATCCGGGGTACTTGGCGGATGCTTGCAGTTAATCGGTATCGTAAATCGTAGGAGGAAGAGGAAGAGGACGAGGAGGAAGATGGTGATTTATCTAAATACGACCTTAGCGAATGGGATGACTTTGCGCCGGCGAAAAAAAGGTAATTGTACATGCAACCGCGTTATTATCCGTTGCGAACATGATTGTAAACTTTTACCTTTCAGTACAAACGGAAGTACTGCATCTTCGGAAGCGCAACGGTCAAGGTAAATTAACAGCGGTAATGCAACGCCAAAAAAAAACTATATATATGTCTATTACTGCATTAACATGACAAACGATGCTTTCCTGCATTGAATTCACGACGTGAATTTGTGTCAAAAACGTTTATTATAAGGCATGAAACTTATTTACAGAAACGGAGATGATCGGCGCGATTCAGGCACATCCAACCAATGAAAGGCTGTACAAAAGGACAGGTTTGACTTGGGTTTCGGGTATAAAATTGAATATGATGATCAGTTGCAGACAGCATACAGTGTGATGAATTTTGCTAAATAATGTATAGTCCCAGATCCTTAAGGCTTAAAGTATAGCTTGCTTTTATTGCGATTATATCTCGGTATATCGCGTAAAGACATCGAGTAGAGAGATTAGCGTCGATTTAGCAAACCGTTGAGAAGCGCAAGTGTTGTTCTCATTCAACGTATGAATTTTTTTTACAGGTGAACCAGGAGACGAAGGAACGCAACCAGTGCTCGGCAACTAAGAAGTATTCACAACGCAACAAGTTTTAGTAATTTAGTATGCACCTTTGGATATAAAGTGGCCGATAACGTGTGACTTATTACAAAGGGAAGTCGTCTAACGATAAGCTTTACATTTATAATTGAGCTCATAACTTCGTTGATCCTAAGAAAGCGAAATGTAGGTCTTCTATTTGCGCGGGTATATCGTTGTTCTAACGATTGCAGAGTTTATGAAAAACTACTTCGGCGCAAGTAGTGTGTTTCGCCAGCGAGATTTTGGAATCGACAATTCCAACGTGAATCTATAGAAGAAATTATACACAGCTCGTTTTACAAGCTAAATATGACGTTGTAGAAAAAGATCTTACTCCTAATGTAATAGATGGTGTCAACGCTCTGCGCAAGCCCCGTCGTCGCAGTGTTCTAAGATTCCTATTACTTTATCACAAACGTAACGTATGTCGATGTAGCCGTGTCACTGCTTCGCATTGCTCAAGTTGCCTGAAGGAACCTAACTTCTCTTCTTTTCTCCCCTCGTCTATCTTTTTACATCATTCGTCTATGCATAATACTCGGATTAAGACGGACAATCGTCAAGTGTAGTAATTGAAGAATCATTCCCCGAACAGAGCAGATATGTATTTTGCATCTTTTGGAAGAGACCAAAAGGAAAGGATACGTTCTCTTGCTTTGACTATCACAGATTTGAGTAAGTTGAGAAACAGCCTGCTCACTCCGAAAACGTAGCGCTTTTTTTTCTTTTAAATTAGTCACGTTCCATGTCTCGACAGATACGGAACCCTTATCGTGAACTCCGACGGCCGTTCTTGAATCGCAAAACGATTATCGATCAAATATCTTACTGACTTCTTGTAAATATCTTTATTTTTCATTTATAATAAAAATCATTCATCAACAACATAATTGTCCTTAGTTCAATTAATTCTTTCCTTATATTGTAAACTACAGGTAGGGAAGGAGGGGGGGGGGAAGTCATGATTATGCACAGAGTTGGTCATAAGGGAGGATTGATAAAGGAGCGTCGGGGACGGGCGATATCGAAGGATTATGTTGCAACAGGTATATATATATATATATAATATATATAATATGTATAATATGTATATGGTATATATGTACAATAATAAATTTGAGCTTGTTTGACTATATTTAAGTATTTTAGATAAAGGAAGGATGAATTACGGTACCGACGTACCAAAATCCTCTTACTCATCGTATCATGCATTCTCCCGTACAATTACTTTACCCCGAGCAACCATTATGAACAAAGCGCAAAAAGAGAGAAGAGATCGTACTTGTTTTCTTCCTCTCTTATGTTTTTTTTCTTTATACTCGAGCTATAGTAACGTATTTCTTAATCTAGCAATATACGTCTCGATCGTTGAACAACGACTCCTACGAAAAGAGGGGGGAAAAAAACAGAAAAAAACCAGATTGTACATCAGTATTTACACGAACGCGTGGGAGAATATTCGTACATCTCCATTATTAATAGGATTTACAAATAGTTCCGGAAGATTTCGGCTCGAAATTACACCTCTAAAACATCGAAGATAACAGATTTGGAAACGCGACAATCGTTGTCGCGGCCCGGAAATTAAAGAGAAGAACAGAATTTAAAAAAAAATTCATATCAATATATAAATAAAGAAACCAAGAGAGTTAACGTTAATTTTCATCGCGCGTCAGTCGTCAGGATCATTCTTGAAGGTAACTCAGTGATGCTCGTGAATATCCATCGTTCCTTTCGCTGTCCTTTACATCATTAGCACAGTTTGCACTTCCAGAACTATCTCGCATGATTAATAGAAACATCCCTGATAGACGAAAGATAGAGATAAAGATAGATGGATAGATAGAAAGAGAGCAAAAGAGATATTGAGAAAGAGAGAGAAAAAGAGGGATGAAAGGCCACCGTAAACATCGTCCTTGTTCCCGTCGTCATTCTCGTTCTCGTCATCGTCATCGTCGCGATATGAATCAATACCGGGCAGCTACGTTTACTTCGGCATGAAAAATTGTTGATGCGAGTGCGAGTTCGGCGGTGGATGCAAATTAGGATGCGGCGGCCCGCTGCCTCTGGTGCCGGTGGCGTAAAGCTGTTGCTGGAAGTTGTGAAACTGTTGAGCGTAATTCGGGTCGGACATGCTGGGTCCGCTGCCGACGAACGGGCCGGCCTTGAAATTGCTGGTCGCGCCGCCCATGCTCGGCGGTAGAGGTTGAGTAGCGTCGGGCGGTGGTCCCAGTCCCATCGGACTGGCCTTGTTGCCGGATACGCCGTACATGCCTGGATTCGGCTGGTTCGGCAGGTTCGGCAGATTCGGCAGGTTCGGCAGGTTCGGCAGGTTCGGCAAGTTCGGCAGATTCTGCAGATTCTGCGCGACCATGTCGGGCGGGAAGACTTTGTCGGAATCCATAGAGCCGCCTGGGAAGACGCCGCCGCCTACCATGTGCTGCATCCGCATCAAGTTCGGTTGCGGTCGCATGTTGCCGACCGGTCTCATGGACGGGTGCATGTTGCCGGCGGTGTTCATGGACTGGCCATCCATTCTAGGTGAGGCGCCCATACCAGGGATCCCGGCGGCATTCATATTGGACGGCATACCGCTATGCGGACCCCCCATGCTGTTCGGTACACAACCGTTTGGGAAGTACTGAAGGTTCACGGAGGGCGACCCTCCCATCTTCGACTCAAGATTGGACAGCGGATTGGTGAATCGCTGAAGGAAGTCTAGACTGGGTGGGCCCCGAGGCGCGTGACCGACGTTTGGCCTGGCCGGCAAGTACTGTATAGTGTTGGGTGCATTCGGCTTCACTTGCACGTTCGCACCGTTGTAGGGACTAGGCCCTGCAACCCCGTGGCCGGATATCAATCTTGGCGGAGGCGCGTGTCCCGGGTCACCGCCGGGATAAGCACCACCGGGTGCACCGACCCCCGTGTGGCCGCCCATTATTCCGTGGCCACCCATCATAGCGGGATGTCCCATCTTGCTGGCGACTCCGCCGGGGCTGCCCGTATGCGACGTGGTAGGGCTGTAGCTCGTTGGAGGACCCGCAAGACCCATGCACATTCCGCCAACCTCGTTGCCAGGTTCAGGTCCGCCGGCTCCTCCCATGTGACAGCTGCCATTCATCTCGCCGCCCATTTGCATCATGTGCATGCCGGCATGTGGATTACCAAACGGCATCATGCCGGCAGCATTGCCGGAATGCATGGGTTCGTTGCCCAACGAGTTACTCGCCGCCGTGTTCGTAAGCTGCTGGCTCATTTGCGCCAGGGATGTTATTGGATCGAAACTTGAACCCATGGGGTTGCCCAAGCCGCCGAGTCGACCGCCAATGTTGTTGGGATTGAGGGGCACATTGTCGGATGGTTGACTCACGTTTATGGACGGCCTGCCACAGGGGAAGGAAGCGGGACCGCCACCGGTGGGGCCACCGCTCATCGACGGCACTACCGTCGTATTGCCGGAATTATTCGGATTGATCACCGTAGGCTGCTGTTGTGGAGGCTGCTGCTGCTGCTGCTGCTGCTGCTGCTGCGACTGCGTCTGCTGTTGCTGCTGCTGCTGCTGTTGTTGTTGTTGCTGCTGCTGCTGCTGCTGCTGTTGCTGCTGCTGAGCATCTTTTACGGACGGTGGCGACGTGTCGGGTTTCATGGTAGGCGATGCTGGCACTGTTCGCGGTGGACCCATACTGTCGGGTAAACTGGTGTTGTGCGGCGTCGGACTACTTTGCGCACTCGCGCTGGACTTGTTGCCTGGCTTCGCGGGATCCGCTGGAGTGTGCGGCGCGGCGCTGCCCGGCGTGTGCGGTGTGTGTGGCGTGTGCGGACTGTGCAGAGAACCGGCGAAGCCTCGGTTCATGCTGTCCATCTGTACAGGACTCGCGCCCTCCGATCTAGTAGGGAATTGATTGTTGCTATCTAAACTTCCTGGCAAGATTCTGTTGGGCATCTCCGAAGAATTACCGGCGTTCCTGTTGTCAATGGAAAGAGGAGCATTATTTGTTTATACAATTAACAATCAAGACTTTTTTCCGCTCGAGTTATGTACTACTAAAAAGTTGTAGCGGGAGAACGAGAATACTCACGTAGATGAATTGCCATCCTTCAAACTTGTGTTAGGTTGTTTTTGAATGGTCAACTCTTGCCCTTCGAACGTGCTAAGGTATTGGAGTTGATGAGGGCTCGGTACCGGCATCAGATTTGCTTCTTTCACGGCCGATGCATTAACGTTCCCAGCGTGCTGTTGCTTCTGTTGAGCCAAGGATTGTAGTGTTCGGCAAAACATACCGTCCACTGAAACGAAACAATTTTTCGTGAGCCACACTTTAACCAAATCGATGAAAACTTGTTAACGAGGATCCCTCGGGGCGCGCGAAACTTACCGTTTGATTGTTGATTGATAGGAAAATCGAGGGAAGCATCCTTTTGAGCAGTGGTACCACTAGGACTAAGTGCAGCAATATGGGAATGAGAGACTGGTGTTCCTGGATTGCTGTGGTTCAGTCGCGTCGTAGAAACGGCTGCTGTGGCCGCCGTGGCGACCGTCGGGTTCGGAGAGTCCTGGCTCGTCGGGCTCTGCCCCGGCAGATGGCTGGTCCTCTGATTACCAAGCTGGAACTGCCGGTTGCAGTCAGCCGGTGAATTCAGAGCGGAGCTCGCGCGCGGTGACGGTAGCGACAGATTGCTGGTTGGATTGTTGGGCGACGACGGATTCGGGCTTTGAATCGCGATTGGCACGCTCGCGGATCGAGTCGTCTGATGATACGGTGGTGGCGGGCCTTGACTTCGCGGTACTCCAACCATATTGGAACCGCGCAATGGTACTGCGCCAGAACTGCCGACAGTTGCCTACGATATGCGATGAGTTTACATACATTATTTTCACGATAAACATTTTATTCAATTAAGCTTATCCCACAAAGAAAGGAAGAGAGAGAGAGACATACCTTGTTCTTTCCATCGAGAAATTGATGTTGCAATTTATGCCAATCCATAGACGGAGAGCATTGATTTGGTACGCCAACAGGAGGAACATTCGTCGAAGGACACGACACCGCCGTTCCTTGCGTCCCATCTGCTAAAGCATTGCCAGATTGATCCTCCTTGTGACCAGGAAATAATATCATTTGCATCTTTCGCAAGGTCGCCAGTTGGACTTCTCTGTGCTGCCTTTGCTTCGGCGTCAAGTTTTCGTCTGGAACTTTGACACCTTGCAGAGATGGTTGTAAGCCTCCTGGGCCCGGGCTCGTTGTGCCACCTAACAAATTTGGACTGTGGCCCATGGTAGCGTTACTAGCAGGTTGAGGGTTGGCTGCGTTGAAAGATAACAGGACACGTTAAACCACGCGCGAAGTAAGTTGACGATTTCGATTTAGATAAAAAAAAGATTACCTGAATTACCAGGTGAATTCGGCACAAGGCAAGGCACGTCTATATTTCCATCATCCAATGATGGTTCAGAATTACCGAGGGAGTTTCCGCCGTTTATGTTTCGCAAGTTAGGTTGCTCGTTCCAAAATTGTGGAGCATTTGGATCTAGTGCTGGTAAATCCGGGGGTTGTTCAGTCGGGAAAGTATTATTCGCATTTCCCTGATGGCCTTTCTGTTTCATCATAGCAAGATTATTTAACCATTGAGCAGGATTGTGTCGAAATTGATTTACTTTATTTGGATGTTTCTAAAAGAATAAAAATGGTAAATATATATTAATGGCAATAAATAAATAATAAGTAACGTGTGACGTGTATGAGAAAGACAAATCACCAAAAGTAACGTTTCGTACGAGGCATTTACATTGAAAGGGGACAAATCGAGCGAAGAAACCAATGATAAACGGACGAAAGAATGAGGCTGCGAAACGATAAGTGTACTACGTTGGCCAAGAAACTATGCGAAACTGTTCGATAGAATGAAAGATGTAACTTCTGTAACAAGCTGCTCGTGTATGTCATAGAGAATCTACGGTTGCTTTCAGTGGGAGACAATTCGATGCTGCACAATACCTCCAAATATTTCTTAGTGCCTGGCTGTGCACAATGATAAGCGAGGATCGAATTGTATTCGCCCCTCAACACCGTCTCCGCGGCTTTATTCGCCAACGTTGTAGAAAATACAAAAATCTGGCTCTGCTGTTGCATGTACTGCGCCTCCCCGCTGCTCGTGCTAGTTCCCATCTGTTTTCCCACAACATTACTGACAAGTGGCTGAATGCTGTCCGCTGTAATAACATTTCCACTATAATCTACAGCAAAAAGGACAATCTGATTAATCTAACGCAAAGCGCGCGGACGAAGGTAAGCAAGTGCGTGCACGGCGTACGAGTGAATACGAGCGTAGCTCCGCGGATACGAGTCGAGTTAATCTTACAAGGTAGATCGTCAGCGGGATTGTTCGGGTCTCCCTCCTGCTTGACCGAATTCAGGATGGGCTGGCTCCCGTTGGCGCTCTGGTTCTCCCCGGACATGGCACCCTCGCCGTTGGATGGATCCAAGCAGGGGTCTCTCGGGCACTCGGCGGTGTCCTCGCCAGTCGCATCGTCGTTCCCACCCGTGCCCTCCTCCTTAATCTTAACAGGGTCGGCGTCAGGCTCATCCTTGACAACCGCGCTAGGTGGACAACAACTAGGCTCGTTGGGCTTCTTTTCGGTTTTCATGGCTAAGAGCGTTCCGCGTTGGCAAACGAGCGAGCGTGTCAAGCGTGGCTGCTACGGGCTCAACAGCGGGAAAAGACGCATGGCCACACCAGCACCAGCGTCACCGGACGCCCCGACGATCGCGCACGGCAAGCGGGGTAAAGAGCAACGGGGTGGGGGAGGGGGAGGGGGGCCCAACGACTTGTCTTGAGAGGGCAGCGAGAGAGAAACAGGTTAACGGCGCGACGCGGCCCGTCCGGTCGAGCGTGGATCGCGCGCACTCACCAGGCAGCACCCACGAAACCGTCCGCGGCACCAAGCATCGCCATGTGGCCACTCGCCGTGGGCTGGCACGTACGGTACGGCGGGGCCCGAGTCCGTCGCGCGAGAACGCGTCCGCGCCCCGTGGCCGGGGATGCCGCGTAGGGGCCTCGCCACCTGGATAACCGGGGGGCGAGCCGTCGCCGTCGCGGCCGGAACGGCCGACTACGCTTAGCGCGGACCGGCTGGGAGCTGCGCCGGAACGCGACGATAGTCCCGTAGCACTGATCCGCGTGAGGGAGAGTCCGTCCCGAGTGTCAGCCTCGCCTCCACGGCGAGCGCATAACGCACCTTCTCGGCTGCTGCTGTTGCTGCTGCTGCTGCTGCTGCTGCTGTGGTGTGTGTCGCGCGCGGCTGCTGCGGCTGCGGCTGCGGCGGTGGCGGAGCGGCGGCGGTGCGCGGCGCATTCACCACGCCGCGGGGCCCACTCACGGAGGACGCGGCGGGTCCGGGTATCAAACGGCGGTGCGAGCGCACGCTGGCTGCGCGACTCCGGGTGTCCTCCTTGCCGTCGTACGCGCGAGCATTGTTCTCGAGATCCCCGACTTTATTTGTCACTTCATGGTCGCTTTGATTATTTATTTCTTTTACGCACGGCTGCCAACTGCCCGTCGGTAATTCGACGGAGTCGCCTGCGAGCGCGCCGGACGGAGACGGGACGATGCGCGGACCGTGCGGCGGAAGCGGGACGCGCGTACCGTGTGTCGCGTCGCGCGCCTGCGCGCTCGTGCCGCGCGACGGAGCCACGCTCTCGCCGCGCCGTCGCCCCGCGAGGGTTACTATTTTGGTCTTTCTTTGGTTATATTTTCGCCTTCTCGTCGCCTCTTTCGATCGCGCGGCGGCGGCGGCGGCGGCGGCGGCGGCGGTGGTGGCGGCGGTGGTGGCGGAGGCGGCGGAGCTGCCCGACCGCCTCCACTCGTCGCGTCGGCGACGCGACGAGAGAGAGAGAGAGAGAGAGAGAGAGAGGATGCTTTTGCCCCCAGATTTTATTTCGCACTCGAATTCGCGAATCGAACAGCCTCGCGAGATCGAGTCTGGAATGCGCGCAGGGGGGGGGGGGGAGGCGGGAGCGAGTCGCAGAACTCGCAGAGGCTCGCGTGGCGATGCACCCCGCATTCCCCGAGTTCCCGGCGGCCGCGGCGGACTCGTAGGTGTCGTGCGCTCAGTTCCGGCGGCACTTTCAAACTCGCGCGGGCCGAGTGAAGGCGCGGCGACTCCGGCCGATAAAACCGCTCGCGTCGGGCCACGTCGGAGACGCGTCCCGTCCGCGCGCGGACGAACCTCCGACTCGCGGCCCCGCGACCCGCTCCGGCCCGCTTCGAGCGAGTTCCGTCCCCGCGGCACACGCGTAACGTCCCGAGAGAAGAATCCGGCAGCAACGGGTGAGGTTCCCTTTTTTTCGAGTCGGGAACGCGCAGAGCTCTCGATCGCGCGTTGTTGCGGCGAAGAAATTATCGTCGAACGCCACCCCGTCCGCTCGATCGGATCGTCGGTTCTTACCGAGCGCTCTTCGAGACGCGCGTCCGGCTCGTCCGCGGGCCCCGTCGAGAGGCGCGCCGAGTGGTTCGCGCGATAACCTAGAACCGGGCTTCCTGGCGACGACAAAATGTCGATATCGCGCCCGGCGTGACCGAGCGGAAGTCCTCCGCGCCGTAAACCCGCGGGGCTTACCGCGCGCGAACCGAACGAGAAACCGCGCGTCTCCCGTGGAGCGCGCAAGGTGAAAACAAGCGAGCGCGAACGGTACTTGTCCGCGCGAGAGACCGCGGGCTTTTCACGCAGCCCCGCACTCGTGCGCTCGACGAGATGTTTCGTGCCCGAGGCGCACGCGGTTTTTCTCACCGTTGATTCATAACCTGTGCCTGGACCCGGTTTTTCCGATCGTGAGTCCTCTCTAGCGCGAGCCCGCGAAAAGCGTGCAAAATTTTACCGACCAATGTCGAATTCGCCAATGAAATCTTTCACCCTTCACGAGCTCACGCTGGAGGGAACTTAAGGGTTCGTGATCGAACCCCTGGCCCTGGTCGT
The DNA here is from genome assembly GCF_000949405.1 of Vollenhovia emeryi. Classification (NCBI taxonomy): domain Eukaryota; kingdom Metazoa; phylum Arthropoda; class Insecta; order Hymenoptera; family Formicidae; genus Vollenhovia; species Vollenhovia emeryi. The sequence continues at coordinate 305,454 of NW_011967222.1, forward strand.
CGAGATTACTTAACATTCTTTATGCAGCAGGGGCGGGGTTGACGCCGCGCCGAGAGAAGCAACGAGAACCGAGCCTGGCGCAGGGATGACTCAGCAGGACCTGGATCCCCAATTCACGCAGGGGCTGCGACTCCTGTACTCCAGCAACAAGGACTCCGCGGAGCAGCTGCGAGCTCTATTGGACGAGGCGATCAAGCAGAAGTACGGGCCGTCCAAGATGCTCTCCAATGTGCTGCAGCGAAAGGTACCCCGGCGACAGTCCGTCCCGTCGACGTCGAGCTAAGGCTTACCCCGATTCGTTTTTTTTTTTCAGTACATGATGGAAGAGCCGGTGCTGAGCGATCACAGTAGCAGCAGCAGCAAGAAGAGCAAGAGTTCCAGCTCGTCCAAGCACTCGAGTAAGTCGAGCAAGAACAGCTCGCCGGTTAACTTGCCGGCGCGCGACACCCCGCCGGACATCCTGCAGTCGGACGACACGCTGGCGCTGGAGATCCTCGAGGACGATCTCACGTGCGTCATTTGCAAGGGGATGGACGTCGGGGCGAGGAACAGGCTCGTCGAGTGTCAGGAGTGTCATTCCCTGTATCATCAGGAGTGCCACGTGCCCCACATCCTGGACTCGCAGATAGATAACGTGCCGAAACAAGTCTGGTACTGCTCCAACTGCTCCAAGTCCCAGGTGTGTGTGTGTGTATTCACCCACGTTCACAATGCGCGCGGACAATTCCGCCGAGCACGTTTTATACATCGCGCTATCGCTTGTAAAAAGATCTATGTTATTAATTGTCCGTCGATAATGAATTTACGTTAAGTTTCAAGGTAACAACACTGCGCATCTTTTACTTGTCCAACGTTGATGCGAATGCTTTACTGTTTAACTACAAACTTTCTCACTGCAATTTTATTGAATTATCGCAACAGACGCGGGAAATCATGTAAATCTCTTCCCTGCGTTGTGCGCTAAATTAATTTTTACGTATTTGTTGTATATGTTTGATAAATTGTTAAGTCTACCAAAGATTCTCTTCAATTCGTAAACTAATAGACAACTGTAAGATCCATTTTTGGAAAAAGAAGATTCGCGTGATTTTTCTAATGTTGTAATTCGATATGACCACAGTGAGAGAAGCAAGTCCTTGTAAAATAAATGATTGTTACAATTTAGGTCTCGAAAGAAAGGAGCTCGCCAAAAACTGTGATAGAAAGCAAACCTAAGGAACAGAAGAAGTCTAGCTCAGGTGAGTGCAAATATACGTTCGTAATTGGTACACGTGTAAAATTAATCGCTGAACTGTTAATCTCTTTGTAGGCAGTGGAGCGAAGATGACACCAAATATCCATATCATTAGCGCGGACAGAAGACTGAAAGACATGATGAAGAAGGCTAAGCAGGACAAGAGAAACACAAGTACTGCCACGGGTTCAAAGAGCTCTTCATCCAGTTCCCCTGCATTATCCTCAGCCAAATCTTCTCAGGATAAATCGTTATTATATAAAATAAAATCAGGGGTAGAATAAATTGCTTAATTCGTGAAAGAACAGCAAACGTAACGATAAGATAGTATAGACAGTGTACTTTATAGAAATAATACGGAATAATTTTTTTATTGACAATGTAATTATTTTGTAATTAATTTTGTTAATCTGGGAGAAAGGGCGACATTTTTTGTTGTTACTTTTTATGAATATATTTTCGTACGACCAGAGAGAGAGAGTGTGTGTGAGTAAGAATCGCGCGTCCATGATTTATGACAAAGACAAAAATTCTAGATAGATGATACAACTAATGTGTATTTATATTGAAGTTTAATCTCGAATTACATTCAATCGATATTAATACAATTGGGCCTTTGTGTAGTGTCTGAATTTCTTACTGCCTATATAAATACAATTCCATATTATACAATTTATTAATAATTGTACAAACGTGCCATGTAAATTTGTTATTTTTAAGCTTTCGCATTATTATTACAAAAATATTAAGTATGTAGAAAATAATGACATAATATTACTATCGCTAATAATTATTACACACGTAACATCGTTCGTAATACAAGTCTGCGTTGATAGTTTTAATGTAAATATACAATAGATCATTTTTTAATACCTTTTTATTGAGATATTTATAAAAGGAAAGCGATAAAATTATATAAACTTCACATATCTCAAGATTACGCGTTAATTGTACTATTATATTTATATATATAGCATATACACAATTTTCGTCACCGAAATCAACTCGTACCGAGTACGCTGATTTATTACTGGCGTGGCGATACAACATCGACGCCGGAATTGATGTTAGTGTCAAAAATGCACAGTGGAAAACTATAACACACGCGCCAAGTACGTTCTAATGTATACAAGATATACATGTAAATTCGTGTATCCGCGAATGCGGAGGTGGTTTAGTTGCGACATACAAGAACTCCGAATTAACATAATAACGATTTGCGTAACGACACTTGACGACTTTTGGGTAGGATAGTACCGAAAAATTCACGTCTTTCGCATCCGTATATTTATAGTAACGATATTTATATCTTAGCGCATCAACGAGCTGTGATAATTTTGCACGGGCGTGCGGCGTTGTGTATCGCGCCCGTCCAATTACAATAAATCTTTACAAAGACCTCTCGGGGAGAGAATTTTGAACCTCCACGAGGGATCGGAGGAGCGATCACCATCTCCACGCGTATCTCCCGCGGGTACGGCTCGGATGAATGGCGGCAAATTACAAAAGATCCAAATTACAGGACCACCGCGTGTCCCCGATCCTGTAAGGCCGATTACAGCGGGTCTGTACAGCCGAGGCTGTGCGGATGGGCAAAAGAACAACGAGGAGATAACGAGATACGAGTCGTTTATAATACCAATATATTTCTTGCAATTTTCGCATAAGATGCAATTAGTCATTTGTCCCTACGTCCCATCGAGAATTTGGCAAGAATTATTTCGTTCTCTCGAGTGTCACTTAAAGTCTACTCGTGCGCGAGATGAGAGGTGGGAGGGGTGGGCTCAAGTATTATGTACAATGGAGGGGAAAGAGAGAGAGAGAAAGAGAGCTATTTGCGAGGGGTTGAAATTACATGCACGCACGTACACACACGCATACACGCGCAACAAGCGTGTAAGGGCATTGTTGCGCTTGGCTTGATGAAACAGAGGACAGACACTTTTCCAGGATACTTTTAGTGCCAATCAAGGCTCGTCAACGTGACGTGACAACACGGTCGACGTCCCTTCTTTTTTTTTTTCGCAATCTCGGACAATCCGCTCGAGACACATGTCTTTCCAGGACGCTGATTCAGAGCGGAGCAAGGACAACAGTTGCCCAATATTGGTCAATTACATTATCAGCGATAATTAAAATAGAATACAATCGAAATGGGGAAACGGGGGATTCCCCGGTGGAGAATGTACAAATGTCCGACGGGGGAAATTATCGGAATCATTCTTTCCACCCCCTCTCTCTCTCTCTCTCTTTCTCTCCCTCTCGTCGAAGCTTAACAAAGAGTAATAATCTTAACTCGACACACGATGTGTTCAGATTTATCTATATATATACTACGAAGCATGACACACTAATTTCGCCCCGAACACGAACGCCTCTCCTCTCTCTCAGTCCGTTATTAATTACAAACGTTGAATTGCAGAATTGACAAGCTTTTCAGATGGATGGAGTCGACTTCCGAGCGTACGCGGCCCGCCGGGGGACTCTGCCGCGTGCGCCTTCCCGGTATTTATTTTAAGACGCTCGCACGGTCCACCTCCGTGGCCGCCGTTTTTAATAAAATATTCAGCGGACGCCGCGCATAGAGGTGGCGTCAATATTTTACCGTTCGCTTCTCCCTTCCCCGACCCTCCCCCTCCCTCCAACCCCCCCAACAGCGAGCATACACGCACGTTCACTCGCCCCTCGCTTCCGTATTATTTTTATCACACATTCTTTTTTGTAACGAGCGCATGGAAATTCAGAGGCGAAAATCTTGGCGCGAGAAATGTAGGACAGACGCAGTTCTTTCCCCCGATCGGCGCGGCGGCAGAGCTGCGAGCACTCGTACGTTCGCGAAGTATAGGGTGACGCTATATGGATTCTATCGGATCGCGCTCGAACGTATGCCCGACATATTTATATCTTACATGCCGCACAGGGGTATCCTCCAACTGAATTTCACGGAAATTAAAAAAAAATCGCCCATCGGGAGGCCAACTGGCACCCGATAACGGCGACTTACATGTATGCGTGTGTGCTGTGTGTATGTGTGTACATATACGAACACGAGCGTGTCTCCACGTACGTCAATCTGTACCACGCGATATACTCGAGAGGACGCAAAGAGGAACGGCCGTGTCTCGCGCCCTCGCAGCACGCGCTCCGCAAATCCGTAGAACAATATGTACCGAGAACACGCTCAATCGAGAGTATCCTCGCAAGTACCTTGGTGAACATTTTTCACGTGTTTTTTTGACGTTTTACGTGAATCTCGCAATTTTTCAATAATTTTCTCGACAACTTTTCAGGTTTCTTTATGGATTGATACACTTCAGAAATACCGAGACAATTTAGATCCTTTCTAGAATCTTTCACACGTACGAATCTTGAAACACTCATGGGATTTCTACAATTTCTCATTCTACATCTCAGAAACAAGGTGCTTTCCAGTAAAGGCTGGTCTACAATAC
>NW_011967222.1:310559-344435 GCF_000949405.1 Vollenhovia emeryi
ACGCAGATTGACGCAGCGTAACGCAGAGAATCATTTTACCCCCGCTTAATAATGGCAAACAACAGGGATAAAACGATTCACCGTGGGTGCTTTCCAGCAACGTGCACAGGCGACACCGTGTAACACAGTGAATCGTTTTACCTTCGTTGTTTGCCATTGTTAAACGAGGATAAAATGATTCTCTGCGTACACTGCGTCAATCTGCGTTTCCTGCTGGAAAGCACCCATAATCTTACACAGTTTGAAAAGGTTCAAGATCATTTTTCAGAAGTCACAGAACGAAAGACCGTGTAGGTATTTCAGAGGGCTCGCACGTGTGAAAGGTTCCAAGAAGTAGACTTCCTTGGTACTTCCGAGGGTGGTCTCAATTTGTACAAGAGTCTCGTGAGAACGTTCACCAGGGCGCTCCTTCGCGTCGTCCACCGAGCATTCTCAGAATCCGCTGCGAGGTGCGCCGGGGGCTGCACGGCCGTTCCTCCTGCGGTTCTCCCGGCGACGAGCGACGCGCGGGAGGTCCTTCGACGGGGAAAATCACTCCGCGAAGGATTCGGCGAGCGCGGCCCTTAAATGCGAAACGTGGCAGTGACAATAAAAGGGAAATCAGAAGGCCGCGCATATGTTAGAGACTTACGGACATCTTGTCACATTTGCGCGGCTGACTCGGTTATACATAGCGACGGCAATTCTCTGTCGTTGTATTTCCTCCGCGAGTAACCGGAAACAACGTTAACGGCAGTGCTTCAGGGTCAATCGGGTCGTCCGCGACACGCTCGCAGCCGCGGTACCCTCGGCTCGCTCTGAGGCTCTCTTACTCGCACATACATATATATGTAGACATATATATATATAATATATAATTCTTAAATATAAGTCTGTCTTTTTTTTTATTAAATAAGTAATGACGGCTTACACATCGTTAGTATAAAGTGGAAACCGAAAGGTATACGGTACTTTCAACGCAGGACGAGCGAGGTGCAAACCCGGTCGCACCGTCTCGCCCGTGGTACAACTGGACGCGGTCACGCGACAGGGAACCAGGCGCCTCTTTCGCGACTTACTTCTGTACTGCAAGGTGATCGTGAAGGCCTACATTGCGCAAAAAAAAAAAAAGACCAAACTCTCGTCTGTAAGAAAACTGTGCGCAACACGTGGAATTGTACTCGAGGCCGCGCCCTCCCCCCCCGCCCCCGGGTCGTCAGAACAGTTCACGTTGGCGCGGAAATTTATCTCTGACGTTCCGCGAAACTTAGCCGCGGCGGGAAAAGCGGGATTTTGCAGTTGGTTCCCAAAAACTGGAGAACCGCGTCCGACCTCAATTGTGTTTCACACATCAAATGTACTTTCGTTATCCTGCTCGCGCGGGATTTCGATGCCGGTCCGTCAACGAGGGGGGGAAAAAAAGAAAGAAAAAAAAAAGAGTACTTCACTGCGAATGTCCAATCTGCGCGCATCGTACTCGAATGCAGAAATATAAATCGCGTGCGTCTCGCGAGTAGGATACACATACACACACATACATACATACATACTTACATACATACTTACATACATACATACACAAACGTACCGCGCGACTTCGGGGGAGGGTGTGTTGAATTCGCAGACGGGGACGATGGCACCTCCGCGAGCGTCAAGCTCCACGTATGTGAAAAAAAATCACGAAACGCGTGATCTTGCGAGATAATTAACGTGGGAGGCGGGGGGACGCGATTAAACGAAAAATCTCTGTCCAGGGGAAGACTGCGTCAAGCGGTCAAAAATTCGCTCGCCACGCGCCAAGTCAAGGTCTCCGGATCCAGTTAGACGGGATGTAAATAATTAGCGACTTCGCGCGCGAAATCGATCGCGACGGCCACGTTTTGTCCGTGGAGGAACCGATAATAGAAGCTGTACCCCGCGCGCGCGCGCGCGCGCCTATTTTCAGGGGCAGAAAACCAACAGCCCGGGGCGAGCGAATCTCTCACCGCGTCGAAACAAATGGCACACCGTACATGCATACGTAAAAAGAGGAGGCGTGTGTGCCCCACGTGAGAATCAGAAAACGGATGTGCCGGACACGGTGCTCGTGCGATCCGATCGCAAAGAGGACGTGCACACGAGCGAGTGTAAAAAAGGCTCACAATCAGCACAGATTGACGTACATCCGCGGCCGAGCGCCTCGCTAATATAAATAAATACGATACATGTGTAATAGAGAGAAAGGGATACACAGGTTGCCGCAATGGTCGCAAACGCGGGGAGCCTGGGGACCTGGGGGTATAATTGAAATTACGATACGCGCGGCGGTATTAAGTACAAGTGTGAGCACGTCCCCAGCCTCCCTGGACCTACGCCGATGACTCACCGTTCAATCCTCGTTGCGCCTCGATTGAACGGCGAGCTCTTTACATTGGCTCTGAACGGATCGACCGACCTCGCTAAGAAAAAAAAAAGTGCGCGACTCGGAAAAACCTGGCAGTGCGTGCCGAATATGAATATAATCGTTACCCATTTTTCCACCGGTATATTACGTAACGCAAGGGTTGCTGAGAATTTCCTTCCAAAAAAAAGGAAAAAATATAAATGCGAGTTTAAAAAGGAAACTTTTCCAGTCTTGTGTTAACTAAAAAGTAAGTTAAATCCTTCGAAGAATACTGCGTGTTCGTTGCGCCGCGATCAAGTGTCCGCTAAGACCCTATTGCGACAATAGCACGTGAATCTTGGCCAGAGTACACGAGTGAATACAAAAACTCTCTTCAGCACGATCGAAACAGTCTATAAATCTCGCGACGCGATAATGTAAAAAAAAGGTCCGTTTCGCTTTGCATCTGTTACACTTACAATTAATAATATAGCAATCATAATTAATAGGCAGCGTTAATAGTTTTATATATATAGATAATAGCGAAATAATAATTAATAACCGTTGATATAATAATAATAACACAATAATATAATAATACGTACAATGGAAGATAAAATTTTAGATGCTCCACAAAATGGCCTTTCTAAAAAAAAAAATTGCTCGCACTTCGTAAACTAGCACGTACAGCAGATACAGAGAGACTCAGAAGCAAAATAAGAGATAAAAGATGAAAGAAAAAACGGATTTCTTCGTTCGACGTTAGACGATATACGTAGATAGGCCTAGAGTAGACTGAGCTGCTCTTATAACTTTTAACTCGTAAAATTTTTTTTAACGTTACTTTAATCGCCTTAATTTAATATTATCTGTTACTCTGTCTCTGAATTATAAGGGCGCGTAACCCCCAACTTATAATACATATAGTCCCTCTCTAACTAGCTCACTACAATCCGTGGAGGTGTGTTGCGCATGATTCTTTGCTTTATATATATATTTTTTTATGTATATATATATAATATATATAACATATTAATAATTATATATATCATAATGAAGATAGTAGGCATAGCCACACGCGTGCTCGGATCACAGACTACTCGCTGCCGTACGTCGCTCCCGTACAGACAGTCTGGTGGACACTATGGCTTTCTCTCACTTACCATTAGACATGTTTACTTTATGTTATGTATTCCGTATTTACGTACACACGTATAGATATCAGGTCGGCCATAAAATTTACACTTTAAATTTCTTTCCTAATAAGTATTTGCACCGATCCACGTCTCGGATCCTCAAAGGAGTCTCGACAGAAAGGGATAGAAAATGCGACGTCGTAAAATAGAGCAAAAGTTTAAAATAACTTAACCATTACACAGGACAACTCTCGTTCACACTACGATAACAACAATGATCCGCGAGGAAATGGCCTACAAATTGAGATTCGTTCGAATTCGATGAGATCCCTATACAAATATTCCGCGCGTTTTCTAAAGAGATTCAATAAGCGTCTGTCCAGCGTCGTGATTTAAGGATCGGAGGCGCGTACATTGCCTACTAATATCCATACATGTTTACAAGCGTATTTCGGTATGGCCAACACGTAAAGACGGTAAAATACTACCACGAGGACTGTCTATCCCGTGACCTATCGCCTGACTAGCCCTAACGAAATCGCGTGTACCTTTCTTACGGCATTGTTATTCACACGGTGTGTTGTAATGTGTAATATTTGTACATATGTAACGAGGTGTATCTGATGCATGAAGTGGAGGCACTAGTCAGTGTTTCTGGAGAGGTTGACGGGTCCTGGGATGGAAGTGAGGAGGGTATGTCAGCAGGCACTGGTCTCTTCTCCCTCGAGCGTGTACGCTACGTTTTCTAGTCTATGAGCTAGGTGTAGTTTGCGACAGCCCGCATCTGTCTCCAAGGCCTCTAGGATCTGAAAGGAATTTCATAAAACAGCGTCACGGCCGGATTCTTATACCGAGATGCCGAGGGAACGGACGATGTTATTTCCTATTAAGCGTGTTACTCACTTGTTCATAATACTTGCTGACATAGATGTAGAGCTCCTTCAGCGCCGCGATCACATCGAACTCGTTGGCGTGAGACGCGCTCAGTTGCTGCATGGCACTAGACATCTCCTGGTCGGTGATCTGCGGCAGTCTTTGCACATCCGTATAGAATCGACCCACTTTCTCGCGATAGTGCGGTATGTCCTTGGCGAAGAGCAGCTTGTTAGACGGCGAGTCCTTGCCCAGTCTGTGTTCCATCATCGAGCACGAGTCCATGAACGTCTGCGCGATCACGGAGAGACTCGAGTCCACCGTCGTGGACTTGTTGATGTCGAACATAAAGTCTGGATTCTTGATAAAGTTAACCCAGAACCGGAGCGGCAGGCTGTTCGACTTCCACGCGTGCGCCACTTCCGGGTCGACGATGCCGTGCTGCTTGGCAGCCTCGTCGAGGAGATCGAACAACCACTTGACCGCGCTGGGCAGCGCCTCGTTGGCGGTCAGTATGGTGTTTAGAAAGTCGTCGACGAACTTTTGCACGGTGCCCTTGGTCGAGAGCAATCGCGTCAGAAATATCTCCGGGATCGCCTTGTGCGTCCGCTCGGGATGGTGGTGCTTGCTGCTCCCGGTGAAACCCAGCCCGGACGGATAATGCACATCCTCGATGGGCCTCACCAGATGATACAGCCGCTGATTGCCGTCGTGGGCGCTCTCGACGTCGCCGTTCGCCGTTATGATGGGCGGCGAGTGTTGGGAATCGAAGTACAAGCCGCTCACGGGATGATTATACATTACAGGACTGATCAGCCCGTGATTGGGCGTGGATGGAAGATGCGTGGACGAACAGTGATTCGAGTGTCGATGTAGATGATGATGGTGCGACGGCTGCTGCTGCTGCTGTTGCTGCTGCTGTTGCTGCTGCTGCGGGTGATAATGCGAGGGCTTGCAATTGTGGCAGGGCGGCTTGCACGCCACCGAAAAGCCGTCGTTCTGCCGGGGGATCAGCGACATCACCGCCGACTCCTTCACGCCGTAGTGCGCCAGCGTGTTTATCTTCTTCCACTCGCCGCAGCACTTGGTCGTGAGATCCTCATCCTGGAGGGTCAGGTGGCCACCGCGACCGTGCCGCCACTCCAGATCAACGTCATGTACGGACGGCCTCAGCGAAAACGGAGTGTTCTTGTACAGCGCGTCGAGAATCTTGGACTTTACCTGGCTAATGGTATCGCAGTCCAGAACCTTACACTGTATCTTCTCGTCGAGATCGTCCTGCACCACGTGCAACGTGACGATCGTGTGCTCGATTTGCTCACGCAGGAGCCTCTCCTCCGAAAGAGAGTATCTCGCGTCGTGCGTTATCACATCCACCGGTCCCTTCTCTATCTGATGCTTGATCGCCTTGAACAGCAGAAACAGAGACGAGCCGGCGTAGTCCTTCAGGTAGTTGTACATACAGAGCGCCATCCAATTCGTCAGCATCTTCTCCACCACGGATTCCGTTCTCCTCAGCATGAGCTGCGGATGCTTCGTGTTGACCGCTTTGTCGATCAGTCTCAACAACAGATTCATCAGTATATCCGTGGCGTACTCCATCTTACCCATCAGGACAACCATGAGTAAGGAGGCGACGTTCACTTTGTCCCTGATGTTAAAGTCCTTCTGAGCCTCCAAAGTCTCTATGAACGTCAGCACGAAGTACTTGTTGTTGACGAGCTGCTCGAACTGTATCATCGCCGCGTCGTAGTTGGTACGCGAGATGTTGCTGCGCGAGCGCGGGTCGTTCAGTATGGGATGGTCTATCACTCCGGGGAAAAATACTTTCATAATGTAGTTTTTGTGATCGAGAGTGGGTATACCCGACGACTCGAGGTCCGCGGTCAGGTCCGTCATGTCCGTTTGCAGTTCCGCAAACGCCTGTTTGCACTCCATGCGAACGTTGCTCTCGAGCGTGTCCATCTGTATCTGGATGCGCTTCGCCTCCCGATCCGCCTGCGTGCTCTTACGGCGGAATATCACCAGCGCCAGGATGAAGAGGAAGATGAGGCCGAAGGTGGTGGAGGCAATGCCGGCGATCACCCCCGGCGTTATTGGGTAGGACTTGATCACCTCGTAGCGCAAGTAACCGATGGGAAAGCGCAGACTGCGACCGACCCGCACCACCACCAGCGGCAGTCCGCTCTCGGTTTTGATGCCGAGCTCGTCCGTGTCGGCGGGCTGCTGGTCCGGCGGCGTGCAAACCAGCTGCGTGAGAGCGAGCGACGTTACGTTGCAGGGCATTATGCCCACGGTGACGTTCACGTCGGACTCGTCGCTGGCGTAGTTGAGGTTCTCGCCCTCGATCACCAGTGTGTCCCCCTTGTACAGCTTGACGTTTCGCGGAAACGGAAAGAACTTGGGATCCTCGACGTAGAGCAGCCGATTACGGAGACTCTGCTTCTCCAGATCTTTCACGCTCTCCACGTTGTCCATGATGAAAGCGATCTTGAGAGACAGCTGGGACTCCTTGAGTCTCAACGAGTGCGGCGACGAGGTACCCTGAGCACTGGCGGCCGCCGAACGTTCGCTGCGTCGGATCGAGGTGAACCTCTTGGCGACGCTCGGACTCGGACATTCCATTTGCGTGGGATTCAGGACGGTGCAAACGGTTCTGTTGACCGGCAACTGCTCGTTGTCGAAGTAAACCTCCATCTCGGGTTTCTGAATGGTGTCCAGGTTCGTGCCGTGCACGGTAATCATGCGGCCGCCCGAGGCAAAGCTCCTCAGCGGCTTGATCTCCATGATGGTCGGATCGTGAGTGAAATTGTACGGATTGCCGGGAAGAGTGCGATTCGCACCGTCGATGCTCAGCGTCAGCCGGTGAATACGCCGGACGCGACCCGACTTGCTGGTCACGCAGGTCAACCTCGTGCTACTCGCCTGGGTCGCGTTCACGTGGCACGGCAACTCGTCCAGATACGCCGATATCGTGCTACCGATGTTAAGATACTTACCGGTGATGGCCAGCTGCGTGCCGCCGCTCTGCGGCCCGACCGACGGATGCACGCCCGACAGGACTATGTCCTTGTAATTGAATAGCACCGCGCTCTCTGTGTAACCGGCGTCGTTCCCGACGACGACGGACGCCGCGTCCGTCGGCTCGTGCCGGCCGGTGCGGCAAACGATGCGCACCGACACCTCGTAGTCCACCAGGATGCACGGAGTGTTGCCGATGTGTATCTTACCCTCCACGTCGCTCTCCTTCAATCCGAGATTGCTACCCTCGATCGTCACCAGCGTCCCACCCTCGATCGGCCCGCTCAACGGCTTGATCATGTCTATTCGGGGCTTCGGGCACTCGGTGAACGGTGACTGGAGACACGAGTGCCGGTACACGCAGCTGTTCCCGCACCAAGTGCACTCGAACCGAGCGTCCCGCGTCACGCATAGAGAACAGTCCGCGTGCTCGCGATGCGAGCCAAGCACCTCGCACTTGTACAAAATTATCGTCGTCTTGTCCACGTGGTGATTCGTGTTCCACACGACCGTCACCTCGGCCTCGTACTCGCCGCTGACCGCCTCGTAAGAATACACGGTCTTGTCGCACACGATGTAACGGTTACTGTCCACGCGAGCCTGCACCTTCAAATTGGCACCTTCGATGCTGACGATGCACTGGAATCCACTATGGCCCACCTGCGGATGCGGTAGATTGTCCACCTCGAGTACTATCTCCTTAGGCACGCTATTTGGCAACATCAACGGCTCTTTGCGCTCCACGAATCTCGGGCAAAATTGCGCGCCGTGCGCGGCAAGATGAGCTTGGTTCTGCTGAAAGAAAAAGTGATATCTATTGCAGCACCAGTTACAACGTCTAGGCTCGACAGATCATAACTATGTAAGATAGACTCGGCATGCCTGTTCTTGGCAGAACAGAGAGAAGCAAAACGTCGGGAAGCTTTGTCTCTGTTCACACAAGTGGAAAGAGCCACTTTCTTTTTAAGCCTTGCGTCCAAGAACCGTGTCCTAGTTCCAATAAATGTTCAGCCAATCACCTTGCAGCCTTTCCATAAAATATTACCACATGCCTCAGTGATCGAATTGGTGAGACGACCGCCTAGAGTCTATGGGAGGTCCAGGTTCAAACTCTGGCTGAGGTAATATTTTTCGCAATGAATTTCATTAATTAGAATTTGCCAGCCATGGGTCGTCATGCAATTTTCTACATTGGCCTTCCGTAAAAGATGTCTCGGAACTAGAACTTGGACACAGTTCTCGGATTGTGGACACGAGACTTTACAGCCATTGAGGCTGTTACAGGTCAGAGAGTCACCTTTGCGTTGCCCCCCCCCCCTCTCTCTCTCTCCCGCATGTTGGACCCAACTTGTACCATAAAGAAATACACGGCACGCCGAGTCTATCCTTATATGCAGCGGATCGAGTAGAACTTACGTTTTCCCCCGATATAATGCCCTGACAGCTAGTGTTGTGAATACACTTGTTGTCGTAGACGCACCAGCTACACGCCCATTGCGACTTGACGCACTCGGTGCACACCGTGTGTCTCGAGCAGTCAAAGAACGCAAAGTTGCGCGAAACAAAGTCCTTGTTCGTTTCACTCGAGCGCACGGACAGCGGTACGAGCACGTGATCGGTGCCCTCGGGGATGCTGGATCTCTCCGCGACGGGCGGGGTGCGGCAGGACAGCCCGAAACCGGTCATCAGCGCGTCTATTGGCTCGGCGTTACCAAAAACGCACTTGTAATTAGCGCCCGTTGGTAATTCCGGCAAAGTTCTAATTGTTAATTGCACCGTGGTCATCTGATTAATGGGCATACGATCGGGTAGGACCTGCTCGAAATCGATGCACTGCTGACCCGTGCCGAGGGACAACCATCGCGGACTGCTGTGGCTCGCCTTCTGACAGTCTCCTCTCACGGTGCATCTGCGGACACAAAAGTTATTTATATTACAACACGGACACGGGGAAATGTAAAAGTGTACAAAAAGCGTTGTAAAAACCAATACGTTACGAGTGAACGTATAACATTCAGTAAATGTTAAGAGGTGAATTGTGTAACATCTAAATTTACCTCTTTTCTAAAGAGCACCAGCCGCAGTAAGGATCCTTCGCGTCGAGGCAACTGCTGCAATTGGTGTAACCGCTGCAGTGCTCCACCTTGACCTTCGATATCTTCGAGGTGGACAATACGTAAATGTACTCGCCGTCCGGTGAAATCAGCGTGTCGGGCAACAGCTTCTGTCCCTTATCAATCGTAACGCTTTCGTAGACGAACGCCTCGGCCCCGGACAGCAAGACCTTCTTGAGAACGCCGTCATTTGTGCCGAAGAACGCTACGGTGTGGCTCTCGGTGTTGGCGATGGTCACCGAGGTGATAAACGTGTCGGGAAAATGCAGGATAGCCTGGCCCGTGATCGGCGATACGCCCGAGATCTTTAACCCGACCTCGCAGAAGTTGAGAATGTTTCCCGTAGTCTGCAAAGCAAAGTAACGTGTAACAGCGAGTTCAGGACCAATTTTTGACGTAAATCAACAGAAGGTAGCCCGATAGCTTTATATGTGTCAAATTCATATACAGTTTTCCAACCCGTTACTTTCGGTCATAAAACACAGTTTCGTGTCGTCGGTAAATTCACATGTTCTAAATCGAAGAACGATTTTAATTATTTTTTATGCTTACCAGCATTCGGGGGGGGGGGTGTACTGAATGCCGTAAAACATTATACAAAACAAACTTGAGTGTTTTCAATTTCTCACCAGTGATAAAATTAAAACCGCAATGCTTACAATAGTGGACCAAACCGGCTAAAATTTTCAAAGTTTATTTACGTTTCGACCTAATTTCAGATTGTTATCAATACAGCTTATAAATATTGAAAGATGTTGCTGAAAAATATTATTTCAATGATAGTTTTTCGAAACGACCTACATTGGCCAATGCTTTTAGTTAAAAAACCAACGACGTTTCGGTCCTGGATTTGGACCCTTTTCGAGTAATCTTTTCACACAATTGCCATTGATCTCATATCGCTCGTTTGGCCAAAATCGTTATGTTAACAAGATATTGGTAAAAAAATGATTGCACTCCTTGGTTGAAGAGTGCAAAGTCAATTTAAGTTGCGTTGTTAATTTTACGACGCGAGTAAAAATATCGAGTGTGTTAGTCGAGATGTCGGATCGAACTGACTAGTGACAAATATCGTTGTCATGTTTTGTCATCTTATTAACATAACGATATTGGCCAAACGAGCGATACGAGATCAATGGCAATTGTGTGAAAAGATTACTTGAAAAGGGTCTAAATCCGGGACCAAAACGTTGGTTTTTTTATATACATAAAAAAAACATTGGTCAGTGTAGGTGGTTTCGAAAAACTATATCATTGGTTTTATATTACTGGCGATAATAAATCTATTTGCGAATAATTATTTCACCAGTTAAAAAAGCAGAGTAGAAGTCGTGTAAAATTAAGCGCAATGCTCGTAGGTCATAAAAGTTCATATAGAACACCATATAAAACCGTTAGGCAACCTACATCTTGCTCGGGCTATGTTGGCTATCAAAGTAACATAATCAATGTAGATTCTACCTGCTATCGATCGATCAACTTACACCGGCGGTAGGACACTTTCCGTCCTGTATGGGACCGCTGACGTAACCCATATTTCGGTACTTGATGCTGCCGTTGAAGCACATGTGGATGTTCTCGTTGAACTTGGTCTCAATGTCCTGCAGGCTGTAGATGCAAACCGCCGATCGCGACAGCGGCTCGTTCGTGATGCCTCTGCAGGGCGAGAACACAGAGACGAATACCGGGTCGCCGACGGAGATGCCGAGCTGCATGGCCAGGTCGCTGCCCGCCGCCGCGACCTTCGCATCCTGCACCAGGTTGTAATTGTGCTGCTTCCCGTCCCCCAGGTCGACCATGCACTGCAGCGTCACCTCGGTGTAGCTGTCGTAATTCGGGTCGCTTATGCAGCTGCGCGCCAGCCTGGAGATGTATCCCAGCTCCTCCTGCTCGGGCAGGTACGACTGCTTCTGCACGAGGACGAAGTACGCGTAGTCGCTCGCGTTAAACCCGTACACGTACTTGATCAGAAAGTGATCCCGATACTTGACGTCGATGTTCACGCTCGAGTGCTTGTTGAACGATGACTCGACGAATTGCATATTGTCGAGATTCCTGCTGGAGATGGCGGGCACGTCGTGACGATAGTCCCCGTTGTTGGTGAACGTCGTCCCCACGTAGAGTATGTTCGTGTGCCCCCACGGATTGTACTTCTCGGGCCCGATGAACGCGTACGTGGACGAGCTCTCGTCGTTGGCGGCCACGCCCTTGGGGAAAAACTTGGGCGCAATGGAAATGTTGGACATTTGGTATATCTCGCAGGAGCCTTGTCGAAGCGAGCCGCAGACGATTAACATCTGCGACTCGAGACCGGAGATCAGCAGCTTGTTCACATTATCCATTAAGGAAAGAGATATGTCCCTCGTACTGCAATCTTTTGCAGGACACTGAGGACTGTCCAGTCTCGGTCCTAAAATAAGAAAAGATTGATTGCCGCAACTTTATCAGCGCAATTCGGTTAAACTGAGAAAGGCCTGTGTCCACGACGCTAGAACTTGGCCCAAGATGCGCGGCCAATCGACTTGCGGCTATTCCATAAAAGCTGCAAGTTGACTGACTGCACACCTCCCGGAACTAGAGCTTGGGCGACGTTCTAGCGCCGTGGCTACGGGCCTGAAGAAAGGACGACAGAGCAGGACCAACCCGTTGAGACATATTCCTCCAATTTGAGATTTGAATCGAGCTGAAAGAGCCTGTTGACCGCGCCTCCATAGAGCCTCCCCGAGGCAGGATCTATGGCGAGGTGATTGAATCTCAAAGCACCCTCTCTGGTCGCGTTGGCGCTCAGGGCGAGATGTCCGTATCGCTGCCCATTCCCCGCGGGGAACTGCGTTATCACGTGTGGGGACCTGTTGTCCTGGACCGGCGGAGCGGTGCTAGCGGGGGTGTCTATCGCTGCGGTCGCCAGTATCACTAGGAACCATGTGGCGACGGACATGGATGAGAGGGACGATCGATGAAGGAGCGGCGGCAGCGGCACTTGCAGCGGCGTCACTGTGGGCGATCTGGGAAATGACTGGGCGAGTCCCAGGAATCTCATGGTGTGCGAGCGACAGATGACGAGGCACGTGCGCACACGCTTGGCGTGTGCGTCAGTGCGTACGCAGGTCTAGGAGAGGAAATGTAAAAGGTGTGGTGTCAGGGTACGTGCCCTGCTGCTGGTGGCGAGCCAGTGTTAACGCAGTGCTACCGGCTATGGCTTGGGCGCAGGCACCGGCATGCCGATCATTGTCCGCCAGCCCTGAAACATCACCAGTGAATTACACGTCGGTCGAGCAGAATCAGGCTCGTCTTCTGTTGCCGCACCAGTGAACTGGAGTGAGTAAACGGCGTACTTGCCACATCAATCGCACTCGTCCAGCTCAACGCGCGAGTTCACCGGCGCGGCGGTAGAAAACAAACCTATTATATCGCGTCAATTAGCAATTCGCGCTGCTGCTGGGAAGCCTCGCGCGTCGCCGTATTTATTTCACGATTTTATCCCGACACACGCCACGTGTTAATCTCGCCTAGGTCGCCGCGCCGTTGCTTCCGCGAGCGCACACTCGCGAAATTTCTTCTTCGATTCTGAAATTTGGAGATGAAGATACCGACGGCGACGCGTCGAGCGGAGAACCCACGCTGGACGCGGATTCTCGGAATAACCTTAAAAAAAAAACCCCTCAGCACGGCAGCGATGCCCAAGGTGCAAGAGTTGCGACGAAGGGCCACGCCGAGGGTCAAGTCGCACACGTCGCGCACACGCTGGCAGCGCGCTTCCGTCGGCGAGTCTACCGTGCACGGGCGGCGGAGAGGTGTAAATAGGAGCCCGCCGAGTCCTCCCTAACAATGAAACGGCCACAACGGCGCGGGGCAGATGGCTCCGCGCATTTCGGGCAACACCGTGGCACGCACCGCCCTTCATTAGCGCGGCGAAACGTAGCCGCACTTGACAGCTAAGGCCACTGTCTTCGCACAAAGGCAAAGGATAACTCTCCGCCAACCCCGTGCCGTCGCCCCTCCCTCGCCACCACCACCTCTCTCTCTCACTCTCTCTCGCTCGCTCCCGTCACGATCAACGTCGCCTACCAAAACACGATCGCGTCGTCCGGCGATAGCGCGCGGCGAGAGACGCGACGGGAACGTCGCCGTCGAGGGCGTAGGGCCCCAGGCCTGGTCTTCTCGCGCGCGCGCGAGAGAGAGAGAGAGACACGCCGAGACGCGACACGCTGGGGCCCCCCCGAGACGGGACGAGCCGAGCGACGGTGTCGGGCGAGACGCCAGGGCCGCCACCTCGCACCTCGCAACCTCACTCGGCCGCGGCTGGGCGGCTTTACCTTGCTCGCTGCGCGTCGCACGTCGCTCGCACAAGTGCGTGAACGCTACGGCACATCGCGGACGTGCGGCATGCCCGCGCGGATGCAGGAGGCTCCCGGCTCGCGCAGATAGGCACTGGTCGCCACCACGAACGGGCTGTCGCTGTTGCTGCCACTGCCACTGGCCGCCGCCACCGCCGCCACCGCCGCCGCACACGCACAGCACCGCCCGGGGTATCGCCGCCGCGGATGACGATCCGCGATGCTCGCGTACCGCCTCGTGGGCATAAAGTCGGCGCCGCGCACAAGCGCCGAGCGGCCGTCCGTGTCGCCTCACAACACAACACTGCGAACGGCCGAGTCGGGATCAGCCGCCATTAAAATTCGTCCGACACGGGGCCGCTGCACGAGTTCAGAGGCGCGAGTCGGGGGCCGTGGCTACGGCATGCGCCGCTGTCCCGTCTCTGTCTCTCTCTCTATCTCGCTCCCTCTCTCTCTCGCTCTCTCTTTCCCTCCTGCTCCCCCCTCGCTCTTATCGCGGTCCCGAGCGCCGTACCTCTTCCTCCCTTCGTTACTCCGCTCGTCTCCCTCGCGCCCACCGCACACGCTCGACGCACGCGTGCACACCTATGCGATGTACGGGATGTCCCGAAACTTCTCCGACCGCGGGGACACTCTTCCGCGAACTTGGTGCCGCCTGGGCGAGACTCGGTCCGCGACCGGGATTCTTTTTTTCTTTTTCTTTTTACTCTGACCGCCGAGTCGGTTCTTCGTTGCAAAACTCGTCGACGCGCTAGGCTATCCCGACTATCCGCGTCTAGAAACGTTCCGCTTTGTCGCCAGCGAACGCGCTCGGAAGATTGCGCAGATTTTTTTTCAGCGCTTCGATTGGCTCGGGATAGAACGTTTCCGGATACAAAGGGTTTAGGGTACGTTGTAAATTTAGGCCGAAGAATACCCTTTCATCGATAAAAGCGCCTCCAAAAGCGGCTCGTCCAATCGGCAAAGGCTTGTCCGCCGCTCTCAGGTCCGGTCTTTCATTTTAATTGTTCACCAGGCGCTAGACTCTCCGTCTCTTCTCAGGTAATAACGTGGAAAGAGATGGAGAGTCGACCAACTTCCGGTTAACAGCTAACCGGAAAATGGGAAACCGGACAGCAGGCTGTAAAGCGCGAGATCATTCAACGGGCAAGCTCCGAGAATTTCGAGATTCGACCGAGATCCGTTGCGATGCGGAAACGATTCGACACCGCCGCGAACTCGATGCCGCCCGGGCAAGACTTGCCAGCGAGAAATCACTCGTCCATCGATGTCGAGACAACGTCGAATCCACGTGTCAATTCGACAGCGTTTCGACCAATTATCTCTCACCGCGTTGGCCCGAGATTCCTTTTCCATTCGGAATGTCACGTCGAGGCCGGTTTTGCAATACAAAATTCGTCGACGTTCAAGCCCTGGACCTATCGCGTCCAGAGAAATTCCGTTTTGTAGCAGACACATACGTTTAAAAACTTTGTATAAGCTGGTCGATTGTGTACAATCGTACAATTGTCGGCAAATTTTCTAAGCGTTTCGATTGGCTCGTGCAGGCTAGAACGTGTCTAGACGCGACGAGAGCAGATTAATCGACGAACAAATTTCTACCCGCGCTCCCCAAGATTTTAAGACTCAACCGAAATTCGTCGCGATGCGGAAACGATTTATAAATTCCGGACCGTCGTCGTTCTTGGCCAGGGCTTTGGTATCTTTACGTTACGCGAAATATGATTTCCAGGGTGCCGTGTGCCTTTGTACCCGGACCTGTGCGTGCGACCATCGCGCTCGCGCATGCGTGGCGAACGGAGCGCCCTCCTGCGGCATAGGCGATCGCGCACACAGCTCGCTTCACGCTCTAGCGAGAGAATAAACGCTTCAATTCTACCTTAAACTTTAGCAAACGTGACGATTCATATATTCACGGGCTGATCTTCAACGTGAGATCCAGTAAACAAAATTGTATTTATTTATGCGAATTTTTATAGTGCGAAATTAAATGGTCTCTCTCTCTCTCTCGCTCGGTCGGCTGTGCGACGCGAAGTTGGCTGCGTACGACCGAAATGGCGTTTACGAGCGGCAATTTGAAAAAAAAAAGAGGAAAAAATTGAAATGACCGAAGCGTCGTGAAATCGATCGTCCTTCGATTAATCGCGCGAGTGTTAAGGAACGTACGTTATTGTTAACCGCGAGAAGAAATCACAATGAAATTGTTACATTTACAACTTTATTAGCATAACACGTTTCAATGAGATTAAAATTTTTTTTTCCTCAGATTCGGATCCTTTTTTCCCTTCCGCGACATTTAAAATAGTATACTTTTGTACTTACGTTCTGTTTTTTTTGTTTTCTCTGTACAGATGTGCACAAACAAGAGAAATAGCCTGCTTAGAATAATCTTATCCGACTGATGAAGTTAATCGAGCTCAGAGTGTCCGATCATCGTCACAATTTATTATTGTAAATGTTATTTACACATATACCTAAGCTTCAAACAGCTTCGTAACGTTTTCTTCTGTCATCTTCTTTTTCTCTTCCGTCTCTATGATGGACATGAGGTGAATCTTTTGGCTGCGATAATTTCTTTAATTGTATAACAAATATAGTAAATAACTAATATTAGCTCGTAATTAAGAATATGTGAACGCATAAGTGTAACATAGTAATATGAGTGTAGACTCATTCGTTCTGTCTTCCCTCTCAGCGCATCACGGTTCTCACTTTTTTTTTCAATTTATAATAGAATACATATATGTATACATATCCATGTGTTTATATATGTATATATATATTAGGTTCTATATATATAATTTTATATTTTATATATATATTTAGATTTTATATATATACATATACAACCTAAAATTCAATGTGTCAGGATAATAAATGTTAACTCGCACAGGATCGACTACATCTTTAAAAGGGAAGTCTCTCTCTCTCTCTATGTATACATATACATATATATGTCAAACTTAGCATGTTCTAAGTAGATGATTTATTTAGGATGCGTTTTCTTAAATAGAAATCGACCCTCCCTACTAAAAGTTTCTTACATCTTACGCATGGCAAGTGATCAAGCCCGCCGATGTACGTGTGTGTACGTGTACGTGTGTGTGTGTGTGTGTGTGTGTGTGTGTTACAAGGAAGGACTCTTCATTTTCAAATGTCGTATAAAACTTATAAAACAGAAAGTGCGTTTATAATTTACGCCTAAAAAAGAGATATTATACACGTTCGCGCGCGTATCGATGCTACCATCCAGCCTCCTTAGGCCTTTAACGCGACATCGAGATCAAGATCGATACCGCAGCCCACGTCCCGCTACTTTTGTGTTCAGCAAAGTTTCCCCTTCCTCCGATAATTACCTTCGATTCGGATTTAAGCAGATTGAAACTGTAAACTTCAAGTGTACGGCTCTTCTGTTTCTATGTTCGCTGGTCCGCTTAAATACTCTCTTTCTCGCTCAAGCTTCTTTATATAAGTCTTCCTGTCGTCTTTATGGATTCGAAATTATTAACAAGTTCAGAGACTATGCTCCACTCTTCACAGATCGTTTGTCCGCTGGCCTGGTGTCTCGGACTAGTTACAGACAAATGGCTTCCCACAAAGTACAAAAAAGGATCGTTATCTATTTGCTTTTCTTCTTCATACATCATGGAAACTTTTCATGTGTACGATTACGGTGCCAATGCGTAATTGTGACGTTCAAGTCACGAGAGGAATTTTTAGATAATATTACGTATCTCATTTCTGTAACGGTGTACTGTATTATGCATTAATAATGTTATCACTAACGCAAGATTCTCGATAGTAATATTTTTTTTGTTTTAGTTAGTGTAGCTTTATCTGTAGTAAATGTACTGATGGTGACGGTAATGGTGGGATGTTGTATAGTCAACAGATGAAGCTACCTATCCCAAGGAAGGAAAGTCATTCTCGTCGTCTACCTTCGGAGCGTTTTGACGACTTCGCGGCGACCTCTGCTCATTTTGTGGCTGCAAACAGAAAAGGGGAAGGCATTACCTCTCGTGCATTCCCTTACAATACATTCTATATAACGCGATGGACACTCACGCGTGTATCGCCGTCTCTGGGAGCACCACGGTTCCCGAATCCACGTCCGTTGATGCGATCGCCACGACCGCGGCCGCCTCGACCGCGACCGCCGGAACCGCGTCGTGAGTCACTGAACTGGATCTCGATGCCTAGCACGCGCTTTTGCCTGCCGACACGCTGAGGATACTCCGCGGCCGCGTCGTAGTCCTCCTCCTCTTCGTCCTCTTCCTCGTTACCCTCCTTCTTCTTCTCGAGCGCGTACATCTTCTTCCAACGCGACAGGTCCTCGCCTTCGCCGGCCTTTCGCAAATTGTATTGAGGCTTCGCTCTATTGCTCCGCAGAGCCTTCCACTCGTCCAGCGTCAGCTCGCGCGTCTCCTCCTCGGCCGGTTTCTCCTCGACAGTCGCATCCGCGGTTGTTTCCCCGTTCTTAACCTCGGTCGGCGCTTGAGGGTCGGATTCCGGCTTATCATTGGCCCAATCTTGACTATCTTGATTCAGGCTCTCCCTAAAAAAAGACAGAAAGAAATAACGGTCAAGATATGCCGTCTCTCTTATTCGAAAGCAGCTATTGCAGGAAACGCCAACTGCCTTGAATTACTTACTCTATTTCGTCATTATGAGTACCCCAGTTATGACTGCCAGCACCATCTTTTTTATCCACTGGTTTAATTCCACTGTTAATAGACAAATGTGGAATAGGCTTTAAATTGTAGTGCACCGATCAAGCTACACAGCATTACACTGTTACATAATTAACAATGCGTGCCTCATTACAAATGCCTCTGTTGATAACTCAATCATTCCTGTTTATTTACATGATTAATGTCCAAAAAAAAACAACGAGGAATCAAATTGAACGTCCGACAAGCTGTCGTAAGCATTCGCCGTGTGTATGTATGTAACATGAAAACATAATACCACAACTAGGAAGAAACCAACGAAATTAAGCGTATATAAAAGTACAAGGTACAAAGCAGTGTGGGAGCGAATTCAGACTGCATTTGTCGGTGCTCTGGAAAGAATTGGACTCAACGTAAACGACAACCTTGATACAGTGCGCACACCGAGGCGAGCATCATTATGTAGAGATATTCGAGTGTAATGTCACCATGTATACGCGTCCGCGCGTGTGCGTGCGCGTTTCGATACTTACGTTTTATCAGAGCCGGACTGACGATCGAACTCGCGTTTGCCGCGATTGTCGAAGCCACCGCGTCCACGGGGACCACCGCGTCCGCGACTCATGCCTCGCATACCACCGCGGCCACGGCGCTCCCCATACTCGCCGCGCTGGGTCTCGTTCGAGTTCCGAAACTCGCGTGTCTCGCGGCTCTCGCGGCCCTCGCGGCCCTCGCTGAAATCAAAACGGAACATGCGGTTACCGCGAGAGAAGCGTCTCGAGTGATCGAGTACACCGAGGGATCTGCCGTCCGTATTTTGTTCTTGCCGCGTGTACATGTATGCGTGTAAAATATGCTCGCTTAATGGAGACGCGTTGATGCGTTATCATGTTTATGTATCTGGCAAACACAAGTAAACGCGCGCGCGTGTGTGTACGAGACTTGGAACGATGTCTCTGTTTTTAAGATTCAGTAACTCGGGACGCCGGGAGTAGTTAGCTGATAAGGCAGCTGTTTGCCAATACAAAGAGCCGAGTTCGATCCCGGCGTCCCGTGTAAAAAGAATCTTCGGCAGATGACACGAACCTTTCGCACGACGATAAAAATGTAAGCGAGAGGCGCACATTAGATCTTACCTAAAACATGATACTTTGCATCAATTGAAAGTTCGTCACGTCAGAGGTGAAAAATGTTGAGACCATCGTCGACAGGAACAAAATGTTTCAAGCAACAGCACAAGATTGATTATCTTTACGTGAAAGTAGCCTCGTCTCCTTCTAACCGTCCTCTTAAGGTCTGTGTCCACGATGCTAGAACCTGGACCAGTCATGGACGCAGAAAGAGACGAAGCCGCTCACTTTCAACAACGTTCGCTACGTCGTAAGATGCAGAGTTGACCCCCTCGTCTTGAAACTCACCCAGGGGGCCCTCGTCTGAACTCTCCTTGCCCTCGCAGCGTCCTCTCCCCATCCTCCCGGTTACGCCTGTTGTTGCGCTCCTCCCGGGACTCTCCTGAGAATTTGACGTTGCGATCGCCCGCGTTCGCCCTTGGTTGCGCTGGTTTTTTATCGGCTGCGGACAGAAACACGCGTGGGTATAAAATGGCTAGGCGCTGCTCTCGAGCGAGAGTCTCTCAACGAGTCTCTACGCGCTGTCCAACACTATCGGTTTGACAAATGTGTTCGATTCCATTGTTCGGAATTAAACAAAATCAACTGTAACGCAGCCACCTCGAGAGAAAGAGGATCGCGCTCGTGCACACCGCCGTAGAGGGGCCGAGATTTAACAATTCGCTAGCAAGTGCAGCGAGTTGGGAAAAGGGCCTGTTCGCACACACCTCCCGCGTGCAAACAATGAGCGTCAGGGCTTTCCACGGTGGACAACCGCGGTACGTCGATCCGACCAGGTTACACGTGGTCGCGGAAATAATCGCGGTGGAGGTAACAGAAACCGGATCTCGCGACGTACACCTGCGACCGCACGAGTCCGTCGTGGACGGACAAATCACCCGGGGGGGAGAGGAGGGGGGAGATATCTCGAGGGCCGCCGAAACCGCCGCGCGACGAGAGGCGCACACGGATTTGGAGTCGGATCGTATCCCCACGCGGGTCATGCAAGCCCCGCCGCGGGACCGGCACGCGCGCGCTCGCCTATTTTTAAAGGCGGCGCGAATCATTTTTAGAAAACGCGGTGGCGGCGGCGGCGATGGCGATGGCGGTGGCGGTGGCGGCGGCGGCGGTGGCGGTTTCCGCGGCAGGTGCGCGGCCGTTCCTCGGCGGAGGGCGACCCGGCGAGTCGCGCCGCGGGGCCGATCGATCGGGCGACGGAGGCCGCGGCCGAGGAACGGTCGGGAGGGCGCGAGACGGCCGAGCACATGGGTGGCCGACGGCCATGACGCGCGCACGAGGCCGGAGGCGGCGCGAGGCGCCGAAACGGACCGGGGGGGAAGGCTAACCTTGATCCTTTTTGGCTTCCTGCGCCTTCGACGGCGGCTGCTGGGCGTCCTTGATGACGCGACTCTTCTGCGTCTTGTTGTTGGCGGTCTTTTGGCCGTCCTGCGGCTGCTGCTGCTGCGGCTGCGGCTGCTGCTGCTGCGGCTGCTGCTGCGGCTGCGGCTGCTGCTGCTGTTGCTGCTGCTGCTGCTGCTGATGCTGCTGCTGCTTGCTCTTGTTCTCCTTCTCCGAGATCCTCTCCTTCTTCTTGGCTTCCTTCTCCTGCTCGCGCACTTTTAGTACCTCCAGCGGGTCCTCGCACTCGTCGAGCGCCAGCAGGAACTTGTTCGTGACCGTAACTGTGTACTCGTTTTCCATCTTGGCTCGATATCCTCACGGCGTCGAGGATCTTGCGAAGGTTTCACGGCTACTCTTGAGCCCCTGTGTAACGGAGTCATTCACTATCCAATATGGCCGAGTCGGAGAGCCCGAGTCCACCACGAGGTCTACCCCGCTGCGGCACCGCGCAGATTCGTGGGAAGGGGCCGGCGGGGGGAGGGGAGACGGCCGAGGGACCGCGGACGGAATTGCCCGTGTGCGGCGTGCGCGCCACCTTCCCCACCTCAATTATTTCTACTCGCGACGGGATGTCGCGTCGCGTGCACGGCCCGCGCCGTGCCGGGGGCGTACGGGAAAAATCACGTCGTGAATTTTCGCGCGGCCCGGTCCGCGCCGGTACACGGCTTCGCGGGGCCGCGGCGCTCCAGGAGACTCTCAATTGTTCGCGGGCCGGGAAGTCGCGCGATTTCCATGAGGCGTAGCCGCGTAGCCGCGTACGCGCCGCGCGCCGGCGGAGCCGTCGCGACGCTCGCGTCCTCGGGGGGGGGAGGGAGACGATAATTGATAATCCACGCTTGAGATAGCGAATTCGGCGCGGCGGGGCGTAGTTTTTTCCCGAAACGGGCGACGCGTGACGCCAGGCGCTCCGTTTTCGCGCGGCGCCGCGTGACGTCACGCGGCCAATTGGCGTCGACCGACTGGAGCTGTCCGATTGGCGCCGTCCAATCGCGCGCTCGCCGGAAGTCGCTCGGCGCTGCGACGCCCCGCGGGGATTACGTGGATTCACCAACTCATCCGGATTTTGCCGCAAACTTCTTCTATACGTATACAATAGGATGTAGTAAGTCCCAGTCTACAATAGAGATTTAAGCCCTAAGCCTTAAGAAATTGACTAATCACAGTCGCGCATTCTTCTCATACTTGACCGTGATTGGCCAATTTCTTAAAGCTTAGGGCTTAAATCATCTATTGTAGACTGGGACTAAGGCTGGGTCTACATTGGATGTCGTAAGTCGTGTCGAAAGAAATTGACCAATCGCAGTTCATTATTCTTCGACCGTAAGGAGAATAATGAACTGTGATTGGTCAATTTCTTCCGACACGACTTACTACATCCTATGTAGACCCAGCCTTAAGCCCGTGTCACACTACATATTGCGGATCGCGGATCGGTTTGAGATTGCGGATCACGGATCGCAATTCAACCAATCGGGTTCAAGGTCGCCTCGTCTGATTGGCTGAAATGTGATCCGCGATCCGCAATTTCAATCCGATCCGCGATCCGCAATACGTAGTGTGACACGGGCTTTAGGCTGGGTCTACATTGGATGTCGTAAGTCGTGTCGGAAGAAATTGACCAATCACAGTTCATTATTCTTCGATCGTAAAGAGAATAATAGACTGTGATTGGTCAATTTCTTCCGACACGACTTACGACGTCCAATGTAGACCCAGCCTAAAGCCTCCGCTACAATGATTCTCGGTTCTGTCTACAATGGTCGTAGTCGTAAGAATAATCGACTGCGATTGGTCAATTCAGTCAGACGCATAAGAATTGACCAATCGCAGTCGATTATTCTTACGACTACGACCATTGTAGACAGAACCGAGAACCATTGTAGCGGAGGCTTTAAGCCTCGTCTACATAGAAGTCGTAAAGTTGTAGTAAGAATAGTCGACTATGATTGGTCAATTCTTATGTGTCTGACGAAATTGACCAATCGCAATCGATTATTCTTACGACTACGACTCTGCGACTCGCATTGTAGACCACGCATAAAGCGGTGGCGGGGAGCACACACTTTTGCATAAGTGCATAAGCATATGCATAACGAATTTGATTGATCCATTTCCTTATGCATTTGCTTATAGACCAATCAAAGGTCGATGAATCGGGGGAGCCCGCGGATAAAGATCACACCCGCGGCTGTGTATTTATCTCGTCCAGCACGGATCCGCGTCCAGGCGGATGCGCACGCACGCGCGCGCCGCGTCGGCCATGTCGGGCGATCCTCGCGCGTGCTCGTGTACGTATTTTGGCGGTTTACCAGTTGCACGCGGCACGCGTACCACGCGCGCGGCGGCGGCAGAGAGGTCGCGCGTGTCAGTCCGTGGTGAGCTCGGTCGACGGTGGGTCGTCGTGGCCGCGTCGCTACGCGACAACGATCTCGCGCGGAGATCGCCTCGATCGTGAGTGAGAGTAGCGCGGAGGCAAGCGATTACAAGGTGAAAAGCGACCGGGCGGCGTCGGCGATATGGAGCTGCACACGCCGAAGCGCGAGTCGCGCCCGT
The DNA here is from genome assembly GCF_000949405.1 of Vollenhovia emeryi. NCBI lineage: Eukaryota > Metazoa > Arthropoda > Insecta > Hymenoptera > Formicidae > Vollenhovia > Vollenhovia emeryi. The sequence goes on from NW_011967222.1 coordinate 334,115, forward strand.
CACGGGAGCTGGACTGCAGCCCGATGTCCGACACGACGTTCTACCCCTGGAACTGGGGCGAGGAGGCGCGCAACGCGAACCTGAGCCCGGGCAGCTCGTGCTCGTCGCCGGAGTACAGGGAGCAGCACGTCGCGGGGCTGGACGCGAGCGGCGGCGGTGGCGGCGCGGGCGGCAGGTCGGCCGCCGGCAACGGTTCCGAGAGCCACCGGCGCGGCCGGCCGCGCGCCGACGCGCTCACGAATCTCATGCAGCAGGGCAGCACGTCGCCGAGCAGCATCAAGTGTTCCTTCTGCAACCGGGTGTTCCCGCGCGAGAAGAGCCTCCAGGCGCACCTGCGCACTCACACAGGTAAGGGCTTTCTCTCGCCGGGAAGGCTTTATTCAGCCGAGCGCGTTCTCGCCGCCGAGAACGATCTCGCGCGGGTTCGGCTTTCTGTGAGCGCGCGCGCGCGCGCGCGCGTCTCCCTCGCCACTACTCGTTCGCTCTCGCGCGTCCCGCCAATCGGCCATCATGCCGCGCTTTAAATACTTAAATGGCTCGCCCTGGCGTGCCGTGCCATGCCGGCGCGACGCGTCCCTCGAGCCGCCGCCGATTGCGCGCGAAAATCACGGCACGGCCACACGTGTAACGAGCGGCCGCGCGGCCGCGCGCGCCGAGAGAGAGCTGCGTGGGAATTTTAATTGTCGCGGGAGGGGGAAAGGGCCCGAGTGTGTTTGTGCGCGCATTCACTTCGAGTCTGTTACCGGGTTGCGCGGCCTTTGTCTACTGACAACAAAAACGGATGCGGCGGGGGCTTTTTCCGTCTTTGCCGCGCGCCGCGAAACGGAGCTTTTCGAAAATACTATCAACCTTCTACGCATGTCGCGCAGTTTCTTTCACAACGGTACCGAGCAAACCGGGGGGGAAACTTGATGTTTGGATAAGATTTAAATGCCGAACGCGCGCGATCGTAGTCCTCTCCGCGTCCTGTCGTTAACGTCGAAGCCATGTGTCACGAGATTTGACATTTTTCAACGTCCCGATAATTGGTGTCGTGTAATTAATTTACGGGTAATTGGGAAAGTATTTGAAAATGTAACATTCCTCAAATGTATAGAAATAACATTCCGTTTCATATTGACTTATGCGTATAATACACAAGATGCTAACTTGATGAAATATGACAAGTGATTTTACGACCGCAGGAGAACGTCCGTACCCATGCGACTATCCCGGGTGCACGAAGGCCTTCACTCAATCCGGACAGCTGAAGACTCATCAGCGATTGCACACAGGAGAGAAGCCGTTCCTGTGCACCGAACCAGGTTGCGAGACGAGATTCACTCACGCCAATAGACACTGCCCTGACCATCCTTACGCCAATCTCACGAGATCGGACGACTTTGTGTTGAAGCCGGTGTCCGAGAACACGGAGCTGCCGTGCGACGTGAGTCGATGGTTGGAGCGATACAAGATGTCCAGGGAGCGAGAGGATCGCACGCCGACCGGGAAGAACGAGCGGAAGAAGAAGACGTGGAAGAGCAGCGCCGAGAATCACAAGAGGATAAAGTCCAGAAAGGGCCTCATGATGGACATAGCCGGGGAGCAAGAAAATCTCGATCGCAATTCGTCGAATCAACGGCTACACTGCGGAGACAATCGGGACAGCCAGGAGGAGAGCCAAGATGAGGACCCGGCGGACACGTGTTGCGCGATACTGCAAACGTCCGAGGACGAGGAGACATCGGGCGCCAAGTTGGCGATGGCCTCGCTGAGGAAACCCTTGGACAGACTACAACCAAAGAAACGATGGCTACTACGAAACGCTTGCTTGGAGCAACAGCTGGATCTCAACGAGGACTGTAGATCCAACAACGTGACGACCATACGCAAGATTGACGGCAAACAAGTACTGAGCGGGTCCACAGAATTGGCGGAGTTCCAGTGGTACCCGACATTCTTGGACAATTCCGCCGCGGATAACGTACCCATAGCGAGTCTGGACAACAGGCTAGTAATCCCGAGTGCGCAGTTGGAGCCTTCATACACTGCCCCGCAAATGTGCTGCGTGATGAGCCATGACGACGAATCCCTCAAAAGAGGGGGGGGAAATGTATATGTGCAGCCTCTGAACCACCCGCAATGGAGCTCGCTAAGTAGCTTGTCAAATAATCAGAGTATTTTTGAAACTAGTATTGACGAATCCGCTATAAAGATTCAGGAACCCACGTGCTTGCACTTTGATTACATGGAGCAGATCATTCATAGTGAGACAACGAATCACGAGGCGTCAGCCAGCTCTCGTATCAGCGAAAACGAGACGAGACCGACGGTACTGATGCTAGCTGGCAATTGTAATACCAGCAAAGAAATCGTTCCCAAACTGCCGGTCACGTTAGACCCTGTGGAAACGGGGACGGAGATAATTTGCGCTAAACAGGAGGACAGCATAGATAAGTTACCGGTGCAGGAGGACAATAAGAAATGGCAGGGTGCTCTGGCACTGATGGAGTTGGCCAAGACGCAAGAAGAGGCGATTTTAGTGCATCTTGAGCACGATGTAAAGGACGAATGTTCCGCGGCTTCAGATTTACCTTTATAGCCACATACAGACTGTGATTACAGGTTATATTATAACTTTGTTATTTTTATATGCAAGAAGAAAAGCGAATAAAAGCTGTTCACTCATGTAACACAGTCCATTTATCGGCGTACAAACGTAAAAGAAGTTTCTTGCTGTGAAACACATCTGTTTTTGCTTTTCTTTTTTTCCCCCTTTATATTCTTTGATGAATAACTTTTACTGTTAGTCTTATGATGTGTTTGTTCTAACTCTGAGATAGCTTTCAAAATTTTTAATTTTATGTGATTATTATTATTATTATTATTATTATATGTATAATACTGAAAACAGGGTGACACTGTTATACTGTTATAATCAATCAATTTTCTTCCACGCGGTAAAAAAAAAAGCAAATGTGTCTCATGGGATTAAAGCGAATCTTATTACTTACTTTTACTGCATAATAATCGTTTTTCACACATAAAGTCGATTTAAAAGAGTATTGTAATTAAGTTTGTTTTGTTTTGTTAGCGCAAAACCGCGGAATCGTATAACATGCATGTAAGCACGTATTACATGTTTATTTTTTGCTCCACAGTTTATTGTTATTATATTATAATAGAGACTTGTGTGATACTTATTTTAAGAATAATAAATATACAAGAATGGAAGAATAAAAGTGTCAACATTGATTTGAGTTTATATTTAAATGGAACAAAATCAATGGCTGTTTATGAAGTATAACAAAAGTAAGTTTAAGTCCCGGATTTAATTTCCATCCATTCGAAATAATTTGCAAGCATGTGAAGCCTGGTGAAGCCTACAATATTTTGTTAAATATAATGTAATAAGATGCATCTGTAATTACTGATAAAATCTGATTTTTAGAAATAATTATTTCATTACGTTAAGGAATACACGCAGTAGTTTATTTTTCCTAAATTATCTGCATTTTCCACAATTCTTTGGAACAAATTACTATGCAATTTTGGAAGATGCAGATCATTTCTACATTAACACAATTTTTTTATTATGTTTTTTTACATCTAATGCATCGTGATGACTTCGTACCGTAATTTTCATTATTTCAAAATAATTAGCGGCATTTACTTCGTCCATTTCTTGATTCATTTATTAACGACATACCTGCGTTTTCTATCCTTTTTTCAAAACCATTTGAAATCTTCTATCATTTTCAACATTTTTGGAATTTTTCGGCATAGAAATGGTGTTTGTTTTTTTTCTTTTATTGCCATGTCTCAGTAACTCTATAGCCTGATCTATATTTCTACTATAATTATCAAGTATTAATTGCTTCGTATCTTTAACACTTTTTCGTTTCTTTGAATTAATTCTGAGACTTAATATTTTTCACCAATTTATCAATACTTTCCATCGTGGCAAATAAATCTATTTTGTCAAGTTCATTAAACTCTTGAACATACGTACTGTAATTGAAGATGTCACTTTAATCATAATCCCTTTACGATTTTTTTTGCGTACCGTCTTCATTCAGTTTTTCTATTTTTTACGTCCTCAACTTTTGGTCTCTTGTGAGTTTACAACCATTTATATTTGTGAACATAAACATCTCCCCCTGCCCAGCTTCGTTGGATGACGAAATTTTGGACGCTCTTAAGGGATACTGGAGTGATTCTGCACCTTTTGCTCCTAGAACTGTCAATTCGTGAAAACATTTGCGTAATATATTGCGTAATTATGTGTAATCAATTTTATGTGAGATGTATACTTACGTTTCGTGGCATGATTGACCAAACCTCGTGGGATAATCGTGACTTCGTGGCATTTTGTATAACACCTCAGTATTAATCACACGCGACAGAAAAGGAAACACGGAAAATATACGATTGCACGAAGTTACTATTTGCACACAATGGTACAAATTTTAATCAACAGAAATTGCCGATGTATTAATTTAAATAATTAAGCCCGGATAAGATTAATTGATATTTAATTCTTCAATTAAACGTATTGCAATGAAATTTGACTCAAAGTTCTGCATTCTGACCAGGATTTATATGATTCCGTTAATAAAAGAAAACTTGAAAATTATACATTTTAACATCGACACTGTACGTACAATAAACGCAACTGAGTTAACGGTCAATCGAGATACAATCATCTGAAAATAATTAAAAATTCACAGTATTTTCATTTATAAATTCCGTAAAAAATATATAAACTAGTGATATTAATAAATCACCATGCTAGTTAAAGCACTCGATTCAATATTTCGTGTATTATTTCTCGTTTTCAACCTAGAAACAGAAATTATATACTCGAAGCAACGAGAGATCCACTGCGATGATACGAGACGTATCCGAATACAAGCATTGTTTAAAGGGGCAATTATCATCCGTAATTATCGCAACAAAGAAATAATTTCAAGTTCGCTAGCGCTTTGATTCTTGGATGTATAAATCTCATGTATCTTATTGGCTAACCGAGCATATATGGCAAATCGCGGGGATTCAACGATCACGCACATTGTTCGCAGAGAGCGATTGCGATTTCTTCCTGTATTTGTCGCAAACGTCATAAAAGAATAACACGATGTGCGGAACGGCGCGGGCATAACAGACTCGTTCAATTGTCGCCGCGTGACCTTTTTTTCGCCGAGCGCCGTAAACATTCGGTCGAAAGCCGCGCGCCGGGTTCCACGAAATGACGTAGCATCGCGAACACTTCGGTCGAAAACAGTCAAGTCATTTGGCGCGGCTGAGTCGAGCAAGGCGGACGTTTCGCGTGTCTTCGCGTCGCTCGTAACGCGATCGTTTCCTACGAGAATCTCTATCGTCTCGTACGAGAGATGTTAACATTTATCAATCGCGTTTAAGTAATTGTCGCGATCCATAGTCGTATCGTTGATTTCTACGGTGATTCGTCGAGATGAATATCACGCGTTTGAAGAGAAAATGCGACCAATAGCCACGTTCAGCAGGCACAATTGTTGAGTGAGCGCTCAATGATTTCTTAATATGATTGGCTAGATCTAAAAATATTAACCAATCATACTGAGCGCTCGCTCAACAGTTGTGTCTGCTGAACGCGGCCAATGATTCTGATCGGTTCTGTCTACAATGGTCGTAGTCGTAAGAATAATCGACTGCGATTGGTCAATTCTTATCGAGCGACTACGACTACGACCATTGTAGACAGAACCGAGAATCATTGTAGCGGAGGCTTTAAAGTGGCCCTAAAATTCGTAAATTTGATTGGAGTATGTTCTTAGATTCTGCCATAATTAAAGGCGTACGCCAATCATATTCAAATTTTTACAACAGTCGGAAAAAGCAACTTTTTCCGCTGAACGTTACCAATGCAGAACCGGCTTGAGGCATCGATGAAAATGCCGCATAAGAAGAGGAAGAAAAAGTAGGGGGGGTACAGTGACGTCACGATCGGCGTGCTCCAGTGCTTCGTCCTTTCCAGCTAACCTTCACTGACGTCGATTGTCCGAGTGGATGTACGTATCCATTTTGCAGCCACGGAGAGAATAATTTCGTCAAAGATGGCTTCGAGGGCGACGTCGAGGAGGATCCCCGAGTCGGAGCCGCGTATAGACTACGTGCAATGCGACGGGCTGGTGGTGATGAAGATGGTGAAGCACTGCCACGAAGAGTCCTCCGGCAACATGGAGGTCGCCCAGGGCGCTCTCCTCGGCCTGGTCGTGCAGAACCGTCTGGAGATCACCAACTGTTTTCCATTTCCCAAAAACGACGAGATTATGGACGAGGAGGAGTACCAGCTCGCCATGATGCGTAGACTGAGATGGTGAGTGTCGTCGACATTCGGGAATGTTGTAACTTGTCAGCTCTCGAGCGCAACGATATCATTTTGTATCGGCGTAGGGTGAACGTCGATCACTTCCACGTCGGTTGGTACCAGAGCGCGGACGTCGGCAATTTCCTGAATCTGTCCCTGCTGGAGTCGCAGTACCACTACCAGACCTCCATTGAGGAGTCGGTCGTGCTTATTTACGACACCGCCAAGTCCGCCAGAGGCTTCCTGACGCTTAAGGCGTACCGGCTCACTCCTCAGGCGATACAGATGTACAAGGAGAACGAGTTCACTCCAGAAGCCTTGCGCACCCTGAAAATTGGATACGAGAGTCTCTTCGTCGAGATCCCGGTAGTCATAAAGAACAGTAATCTGACAAACATAATGATGTCGGAATTGGACGAGATGATTCCTGAGGAACAGGGCACGAAGTACCTAGATCTCGGGACAGCCACGGTCCTGGAGAATCAATTGAGGTGTTTAATGGACCGAGTGGACGAACTGAATCAGGAAGCGATGAAGTTTAACAGATATCAACAGCTGGTGGTCCGACAGCAGCAAGACAAGAATAGGCTGCTGGCCAAGAGAGCCCAGGAAAACGCCGCCAGGGCTGCTAAGGACGAGCCGCCGCTACCCGACGACGATATTAATAAACTGATGAGACCTCTACCGGTCCCGCCGAGGCTGAATCCGATGATCGTTGCTGGACAAATCAACACGTACAGCGAACACATCTCGCAATTCTGTGCTCAGAGCTTAGCGAAGTTGTATATCACTCAAAGTCTGCAAAACGCTAAAGATTCGAAATCTTCCCACTGATCGGACTACTGTGTTACGAATATTTATAACATTCGAAGAAGCGACCGTGAAAATAAATGAAAAGACGTACAGTTTGTCAAAAACTTCCGTTTATTATACTTTTTAGATTGAGTATTATCTATTAATAAAAAGAAACAATACGCTATGGTAAACTATACAAGTAGTTTTGATGACGCTCGATGGTCGGATAAATTAGCATATACATAATTTGATAACTATTCGCACTCGTCATCAGCTTACAAGATCCTCGGAAGCGTTCAACTGCCAAATCTTTGGCAGAACGTCTCCGCATCTTCCTGTTATTCTCAAGTCTACAGATTTATCGGCTCTAGTCTCGCCAATATTTACTATTGCCGTTGGCTTCTTTGCGTCCATCGCTTGCAGTACGATCCTGTATGCGGAGAACGTACTGAGGGTCGTTCCCAGAATTAGCAGGGCATCTAAGCTCTCTACGTTGGCCTTTACGTCGTGCACTACATCGTGTGGTACATTGTCCCCGAAGAACACAATATCCGGTTTCAAAATGCCACCGCAGTTGCCGCAAGCGGGCACGTTGAAGCTTTCCACTTGTGCCTACCAAATATATATTTTGTCATCAAAATAATACAGAGGAGAGTCCCCATAATAACGAGACAAACTTCTAATATGAAATAGAGTACGCTTTCAACATTGAAATTCAATGACAATTCTTTCTTTGCAACGTTTACACGATCCCATAAGAAATTTTCCCTCGCTTCACTCCAAGTGCAATAAATTCATGGTAGAATCAACAAACAATGCCCATTAATTTAGTAAAAAACCTGCTATCTCATATTAGAAGCTTGCATCATAACAGGGGGATTTCTCTACATACAGTATCAGCCAAAATTGTATCACCTTTAGGTTTTCCGAGTATAATACGCGTCAAACTGTATCGAATGTGCTCCAAATTTTACAGTAGGCACCTGATAACAGGTGTACCTTGCGAGGTAGACAGACACGAAGGATAAGGAAATTTGACAAACTGCATCATGCTTTTCGAATTTTGTATTCGTGCACTGTGCAACTAGTTGTGCCAAAAAAATCGAAAGGTAATATGAGGCGATTTTTGGTACATACACCAGAGCCTTTACACTTGAAGGAAAACGCTAAAGAGATATCCAATGGGAAAATTTATTTTAACAAAAAGAATTTCTCTATCAGAATATATTGGACTTGACGGCTATCTTCAGGTGCAAAAACACTCATGACGCCGAGTGTACGCTCTGGTGCACCTCGGTACATGTACACTAGGAAACACTGATGCCTTCCCACATGAATTTGCGCACACACCAACACATTTATATATTTTGCGCATACGTACACGGAAAATGTACGTGTGTTCTACCTAAATTCATACGGGAAGGCGTCGGTGATTCCTAGTGTACCAAACAATCGTCAAAAACCAGCTACAATTTGGGCTGGTACTGCACGCTTGAAAACATTGTATATAAACAATCGTATGCACCTGTGACAATTCTACATCACCGTCGGGCCTTATCATCTGGGCAGTCGCTATCATGGACGGATTGAGCTTCTGAAAGACTCTTTGAAGTTCGTGTCTGCACATCTTACGATCGCAGTTAAGACACCTAACTCTGAATGCTGTTCCGTGCAGCTCGATGATCTTCCCACTTCCTGCCTTTGAGTGTAAATTATCTACGTTCTGCGTAACAACGCATCCTACCTTTCCGACGTACTCCAGGTGCTTGAGTATCTTGTGCGTAACGTTCGGTTTGAGGGAGGAAAACCTATAAATACACAGCTGAGAGGTGTCGAGACGTCTCTGTTAATTTTTTTTAAAATAGTGCACGAAATGTCTGAGCTACGGAAAGCGCAAACCTTGGCCATCCGACGTAATTTCTGGCCCAGTATCGTCTTCTGGCTGCCTCACTGTCACAGAATTCCTTGTAAAGGATCGGCCTGCGATTGCTCCGGGCATAAAGACCGACTCCGGCCGACCTGTAATCAGGAATACCGCTTTCCGTGGATATTCCTGCCCCGGTTAGCACGCACAGACGTTGATGTTTATCGACGAATTCTTTCAGTCTCGTCACATCCTCCGCTGACGCTGGATCACATTTTGGAACGAAGGCGAGGTTCGACAAACGCGCTGCAAAGTGACAGTCGCCGGTGAATACAGGAAATCTCTGTACGCGATGTAACTAACACTCGGACAAGACCATTACTTCAGATCAGATTAGGTTTAAAGTGAACTCTTTGTGTCTATTTCTATCAATGTAGGTTAATTCCAATCTTGATTTAATTTACTTTTCATCTTTTTCTAGGTTCTAGAGCTATAATTGCGTTGGTAAAAACGGACACTAGCCATTTAAGCGAACATAACCAAAGCGTACATTTGCGAAATAAATGAATCGACGCAACATTCGCGAGAAGACTCGTGTTACGGCAGGCACACCTCGCAATCATAATGAAACCTGTAATTTATCATTCTGACAATGAGATAAATCTTGAAAATGCACTTCAACACGTGCACACGTCATACGGCTTTCAAATTCTATCGTGCCTCGTGTCATAGGATGATGCGACATCGAATTGTTATTGGCATTCGGAAAACACTAGAGGTGTGTTCCCATTTCCTCTACAGCCTCCGCTACAATGGCTGCGTTCGGGGAGACGCTATTTAGCGCTATGAGCGTGCTCTGTCCTTGTTCAACTTTTGCAAGTAACAAGGACAGAGCACGCTCATAGCGCTAAATAGCATCTCCCCGAACGCAGCCAATGATTCTCGGTTCTGTCTACAATGGTCGTAGTCGTAAGAATAATCGACTGCGATTGGTTAATTCCGTCAGATACATAAGAATTGACCAATCACAGTAGACTATTCTTACGACTACGACTTTACGACTTCTATGTAGACGAGGCTTAAAGCCTCCGCTACAATGATTCTCGGTTCTGTCTACAATGGCCGCGTTCAGCAGACACAACTGTTGAGTGAGCGCTCAGTATGATTGGTTAATACTTTTAGATCCAGCCAATCATATTAAGAAATCATTGAGCGCTCACTCAACAGTTGTGCCTGCTGAACGTGACCCATGGTCGTAGTCGTAGTCGCTCGATAAGAATTGACCAATCGCAGTCGATTATTCTTACGACTACGACCATTGTAGACAGAACCGA